>NC_042958.1:11867478-12097478 GCF_901001165.1 Salmo trutta | reverse complement strand
CCAGTTGGAAATATGCTTGATAACGTAATGAGTATGTATGTCAGTTCATTGTTATCTGAGACATTATGATTGATGGCAGGACAACATAAACTGTACCGGAGAAAGTATACACTCTCTAGTTATCAGAGTCACATGGAATTGTTATGCAATTGAAATGTTTGATATTGAAATTGTTTGTTAGGAGATTAAATGTAATTTTAGCTTCCAAATGAGAGAATTGGGTTTTCATAGGGAAAGTGCCCTGCCGATCAGTGGCCAACCCTGTGAAGAGACATGGGGTTATAAACGATGAAACCCCTCCTTTCCCCCTCTCCTCTATATAAGTCTTTGACGAAAAGACATTTCTGTGTTCCAGTACGTGAGGACTGCAGCCTCTACGTTATAAGGACAGACACATATCAAGAACAGAACTAAGCCAACCTCGGCGTGAGCTATGGTATGAACTGGTATGAACTTTGAGCTTATTCACTACAGAAGTGATACTTCCTAGCCGTTGAGTTAGCCGCTGCTAACGTGGGCTAGGAAAGGACGGACGACGGATCCAGTCTAACAACCAGACGAAGATACCACCACGTATCCATTACCACTACAGGAAGATCTGTTGGCCAACCACGGCCAGCATCTACGACCAATCTACCGAAGCGCAGCTCAGAGTAAATATTTATTGCATTTTCCTTTTCCAAATGGGCGGTAATTTAGAATGCATAAGATAAGGTATTTACGATAGCATAGCTGCTGTTTCTGTGTTCCTAAATCTTCCCGCTCTTTCATTCAAGCCCAACCCCCTTTTCCTTTGTGTAACCAGCCATGATACAGGCTCAGTCCACCAGGACGTTTTCTGTATGACATCATATGTATTCTGTGTATTTGTAATTCTGTGTGATTAGTTAGGTATTTAGTAAATAAATAATTAAACTCAATTTTGTATTGCTGATTCAACTTGTTAGCCAGGGTTCGTGAAGATAACCAAGAATTTATAACTTTCATGATGAGATTGAAAATAAGATAAGATTGACTGCTATCGATGTAAAATATTACTAAGTATTTTAAGAGTTTATTCAGAAGATAACAGCTCTATAAACGTTCTTCTGTGGTGCCCCGACTTTCTAGTTAATTACATTTACATGATTAGCTTAATCAGGTAATATTAATTACAGAGAAATAATTTTATAAGTTAGCATGTCATATCACTTAATCCGGCATAGCCAAAGACACGACACTTGCTATGTTGCCGTCTCTTTATGTAGTGTTGTCTCTCTTGTTGTGATGTGTGTTTTGTTGTGATGTGTGTCCTATATTTATATTGTATTGTATTTTTTATTTTTAATCCCAGGCCTCTGTCCCCGCAGGAGGCCTTTTGCCTTTTGGTAGGCCATCATTGTAAATAAGAATTTGTTCTTAACTGACTTGCCTGGTTAAATAAAGGTTAAATAAAAAATACAAAAAATAGAGGAGTGTGTGCAAAGCTGTCATCAAGGCAAAGGGTGGCTACTTTGAAGAATCTAAAATATATTTTGATTTGTTTAAATTTTGGGGGGTTAATAGATGATTCCGTATGTTATTTAATCGTTTTGATGTCTTCACTATAATTCTACAATGTAGAAAATAATAAAAATAAAGAAAAACCATTGAATGTGTAGGTGTGTCCAAACTTTTGACTGGTACTGTATATACACACACACATCAGGACATGAACTCCTACACATCGTAAATCTGAAAATAGAATCCAGTATTTCAGAACATGACATACCGCTTGCATGTCAATATCAGCCTGGGAAGAATTGACATTCGCAATCTCCCACTATCTGCAAGCTTAACCAATGGCATAACACATTTTTGATATGTAAATTCAACCAACCAATAGAAATAAATAATCATTAAATACATATTTCTGCAGTGGCAGTGCAAGTGGAAACAATCAACACAGTTACACCTGCAATCATAAAGACTGTCTCCAGAGTGAGTAAACAATTGCAACAAAGAGATAAAAGTGAATTTAGTTTTCCTATCTTCACAATGACTTTGCCTTTTACCAGACAAGGACGATAAAAGCCTATTTCTGAATGTTGTTTCAGTCGAGCCAATAAGAGCCGAGCAAACAGCTCTGGTTTAGAGTATTAATCAGGGACTACAAATTGTTATGGGGAGCATTCTATATCTGCTGGGATAACTAATTGTCCATCACAATGACATTCATTCACAAAATTATGATTGACAATTCTGGGTTTTTAGATTGCACTGGTCAAATAATGAATGCAAATTATGCAATCAACAGCACTCCAGTTTACTGGAATATATTAACAGCTTCGTATCAGGAGTAAAGATTAAAATATAGTGCATCCTGATTGCTCGTCCCGTCTCACTGAATCTCATCCTGAATCCTAAGTACTCACTTTTTATTTTTCTATCCTTTGAATCCGCACATGTCCATCATATCAATGTAAAGCACTTGAGAGCATCTGGGAAAGAAGTCCATCAATCCATTATATCTTCTAATATGCTATTCCTTTTTCCTGTTTTGTATCCATGTAAAGCTAAAGCTAAGGTAAGCTACTATCCTCTTTCCATCTCTTCTCCTCCCCCTTTAGATATGTTATCTCCGAACTTCATCCTAAACATACACTTGGCTGGCAATATTTTTCAACTGTCTTTCCGCCTGTCTTTTTCCCTCCCTCAGAGTCCAATCTTTATTCTGTATGTAGTTTGTATTTATCCGTTTACCACCTTTCCAGTCACCTGAGATCACTCTTTCTTTCCATTCCAACCATGCACCATAACAGAGTCCATAATTTCAGCCCTCACCCTGTCCTCTTCTCCACCACTTTCCCTCTCTGTCGCTATACAGACTCCCGTCTTTCTTTTCCTTTCAAAGACACCAGGGCTTCCTCTCTTTCACACCATTGCCATCTATTCATCCCTGTTTCACATCACCAAGGGAATTCTCAGTCTTGCTCTCTGACACTCTCCCTCACTCCATCTTGCCCTCTTTCTCCTTCCACTAGGTCTTCATCAGGGCTCTCTTGACCGGCTCGGCGTTAGCCCAGGGCATTGGCATTCCCCTGTGATCTTCACCTCTGCTCCTCCAACATGTCTTATTCATTCAGTCTCCTGCTCTGGGCAACATCCCTCACTCACTACAGATCACAGGAGGACAGTTGTGTGTGTGCGCGAAAGAGAGAGAGAGAAAGAAAGAAATCATATGTACTGTAAAATGAGTTAAAGTGCCATAGACATTCCCCTTTCCAACAACACATCACTTCAAAGACCATGTACCTTGTGAATATTCCCACTTAAACTCTAATGGCTGCTATGATCTCACACTAGCACTCTACCATCCCCTCCTCTGAACCCTACAGCTTTCATTTGACTGTATGCTTTGTACCTGTGTGCCTCATTGAGGCTTCAGGCAAGCCATTCCCTGCACTAACTGAAGATGACAGCTTCATTAGAATGAGAGAATAACCTGCATATCCACAGTCAGCGCAGCTCTGGCCACCAGGCTAGCTTCCAGGAGAACTGAAGTGAAGCTTTACTTCCCAATCCATGGACTATTAGTCAAACATATCTACATATTTTATGCATTTGCACCTGTTTTTTCAGTAAGGGATAAAACACCAAGGACAAAGCTAAAATATAACTCTCTATTCCTGAAATTGTACCTTCTCCTCACCCTCGTTTAGCTATTTTTGTTCTGTCGTCCAGGTTAATTTCCCTTAAAAACAAACCGGTTCAAGCTGCAAACGCATAGTCAATCTGTCCAAAAAGTGTTTTTGATGGCAAATGATTGCCATCAGAAACACTTTAAGTTCCCAGGCCCATCTGTCTTGCTGAATATGATGATATTATAGTCACCGCACTTAACCAACCATGTGAAGGACCTTATTTTCTCCATCTGCTTCCATTTACTTGTCCCATTCTCTCCATTCTTCTTCAGGGAGACACAGCAGCCCATTCATTCTGTTCAGGCCTCTCAATCTTTCCTTTGTAACTCCTGAGTTCTGGCACTATGCCGCAGAAAGACCATACAACATACCACTGCTTGCTTTATACTACCTCTGAGTGCCAACACGGAACACACCACCAAAGAATACTCATACGTTTATCCAAATATATAACCCGATCATTGAGCAGAGCGATGTCTCCCCTTCGATAGAGCTTCCCAGTGGGGCTAAGCTGGTTGATATGGTGACATTATAACCAGTTTACAATCTGAACAGGGTTGTATCATTAAACGACAGGTGAGCGGAGGCTACAATGTATAGCTGGGTGTGAAATGTATTTTTCTTTCCTGTTCCGGGTCATCTGTCCTCCTGAAGGCTAAGAGGACAATGGTTAGACTGCAAAAAAACGCAGCTGGGAGAGAGTTATAGGCGCCTGTCTAGGACAAAATAAAAGGGTGTCTCCCTCCTTCCACCGTATACAGTCTTAAATCTCCGATGCCCTTTGGATTAGGTGGGCTATAAAACTAAATGGGTTTCTAAAACAACTCTAATTAAAAATATTTTCAGAGTGGGGGGAATACTTTCATGTGGCTGTGTGTGTGGCATGGTGTTTGCCACTAACGGTTCAATCTTTCCATTAGCATGTCAGGTCATAGGGTGGTCAGGCAGGAGTAAGCAGCAGGTGACAGAGACATTTATATGGTCTTATGTATGCAGCTTAGGTTTCTCTTTAAGCCGGCTCCTTCCCAATCTGGCCCTCATACCATCATGGCCACCTAATCACCCCCAGCTTCCAATTGGCTCATTCTTCCCCCCTCCTCTCCCCTGTAACTATTCCCCAGGTCGTTGCTGTAAATGAGAAAGTGTTACCTGGTAAAATAAGCGTAAAAATAAAAAATAAAAAACTGTTTGCTTGTACAATTATGATAGTTTTTTAGGATGGAGGTGTGTGAATAATACTCACGCATGTCTTTGTATACATGGAGGGAAGTTTACCTTCTATTGAGTTCAGTCCTCTTGAGGACGTCTACACATAAACTTTTCCCCATGGCCTTTCCTTTATTTCACGCTCTACACTGATGGCGCCGATGATTAAGGCAGCCCCCCACGACTCTCTGATTCAGAGGGGTTGGGTTAAATGCGGAAGACACATTTCGGTTGAATGCATTCAATTGTACAACTGACTAGGTATCCCCCTTTCTGTCCCCTTAAACCTCAACCCACAACTTGAAGAAACCATTTACCCTTTGAATCGGACAACCTTATCTCTGAAAGGGGCCATAGTCAAGCCTCCCTCATACAACAATACAATTACACAACAGAGAGCCTTGCCATATATCTATAGCGTATTGCATGAACCCATTCCCCAAAGTAGGAGGTGAATAGAAGTGTATGAGCTGCCGATGGCTCCTGTCCGGTGGGCTGGATGGGAGTTTTACGTTGATTTACGGTTATCAGCAACACCAATACATTTTTCACCGCCGGCCCATTTGTAGATTCCTACGAGTCCACCGGCCAGTATCAAACCAGACCCATAATTACAACATCAACCTCCTTATCATGGCTTTCACGTTCTTAAATTAGATTTTTTTTTTTCTGCCTCAGAGCCAAAGCACAACACAACAAGTAAGAGTACATAAGATTTGCACAGGGCAGACTTGAGTAAATTACATTAAACATGAATAGAATGTGGTTTTGGTTTAACAGAAATATTGACTGCAAATACATGCTGGGAGGGAAAGGTTAATACACGTCGGCATTGTGACTTATTTAAGATTCTTATTCAGGACAGTGAGAGAGAGAATTCATAGGCCTATAAAGACATTTCTATGGATGTGCTGTGAATTTCATCTATGGTTAAATGCTTAGCCTACTGGATGTTACACTATAACAGACTGCCATTTCCTAAAATATCAAGAGTAAGACCAATGATGTTCTTTCAATGAAATACCAGTAGCACTACCAAACCATCCTACTGATGTATATTGATCAATATCACTCTTTCATATGTCTCTTGCATGAAACTCTGGCGATGACCCATGCTATCTATCCCTCTTCAAACACCAACTTGATGATTTTGAGTTGCAGCTGGTCCAGAACGAAAGATCAGAAACCATAACAGGGCTGTGGGTGGCTGAGTAAGCAGAAGGAGTTTCCTTTTCAATTACTAGCACTGGTCAATGAGGTTAAACGCAGTGGCGTGTATTCGTGGATGCCAATGGAAGCCAGGCTTCCCCAAAAAATGTACCAATAAATACATTTTAAAAACATAGAAAACAATTGATCTCTCTTTGTTTTATAATTTTCCTTCAAGAGGCTGAATGTATCTCACCGGAGAAAGCATCTGAGTGAGTGAAAAAGCACCCCTCTGTCTCTGTATGTGTAACCCATCTATCTGATGCTGTCTGGCCTAAAAGTGCATGACATTTTTGCAGCCCATAGCATTGAATTCAATAGCAAGGGAAGCCAGCGAGCATTTGGCCTCCCTTGATATTTTCTACCCAGTTTAAATTACGATCTTGCCTCATCGCTGCAACTCCCCAACGGGCTCTGGAGAGGTGAAGGTCGAGTCATGCGTCCTCCGAAACATAACCCGCCAAACCGCGCTCCTTAACACCCGCCCACTTATGGCACACATACACAATCCATGTCTCAGTTGTCTCAAGGATTAAAAATCCTTCTTTAACCTGTCTCCTCCCCTTCATCCACACTGATTGAAGGGGATTTAACAAGTGACATCAATAAGGGATCATAGCTTTCACCTGGATTCACATGGTCAATCTATGTCATGGAAAGAGCAGGTGCAGATGAGGATGTGCAAGTATAAATACTGGTGTGCAAAAGAGCAGAAAAGCAAAAACAAATATGGGGATGAGGTAGTTAGTTGGTTGGATGGGCTATTTACAGATGGGCTGTGTACAGCTGCAGCGATCGGTAAGCTGCTCTGACAGTTGATGCTTAAAGTTAGTGAGGGAGATACGTATAAGTCTCCAACTTCAGTGATTTTTGCAATTCGTTCCAGTCATTGGTAGCAGAGAACTGGAAGGAAAGGCGGCCAAAGGGGGTGTTGGCTTTGGGGATGACCAGTGAAATATACCTGCTGGAGTGCGTGCTACGGGTGGGTGTTGCTATGGAGACCAGTGAGCTGAGATAAGGCGGAGCTTTACCTAGCAAAGACTTATAGATGACCTGGAGACAGTGGGTTTGGCGACGAATATGTAGCGAGGACCAGCCAACGAGAGCATACAGGTCGCAGTTGTGGGTAGTATTTTGGGCTTTGGTGACAAAACGGATGGCACTGTGATAGACTGCATCCAATTTGCTGAGTAGAGTGTTGGAGGCTATTTTGTAAATGACATCGGCGAAGTCAAGGATCGGTAGGATAGTCAGTTTTACGAGGGTATGTTTGGCAGCATGAGTGAAGGAGGCTTTGTTGCGAAATAGGTAGCCGATTCTAGATTTAATTTTGGATTGGAGATGCTTAATATGAGTCTGGAAGGAGAGTTTACAGTCTAACCAGACACCTGGGTATTTGTAGTTGTCCACATATTCTAAGTCAGAACCGTCCAGAGCAGTGATGCTAGTCGGGCTGGCTGGTGCCCGCAGCAATCGGTTGAAGAGCATGCATTTCGTTTTAGTAGCATTTAAGAGCAGTTTGTTATAGAGCAAACAATGCAATTATCACAACACATAGGTTGTAATATGGCTTTTTCCCCCTGACTTGGCATCCCCAGGGATTTTACCAACACACCGCTACTGGTTAAACGTGCGTTCTTTCATTTTTTAATTGCAGTCTTTTTTTTGAAGAGGGGGACTTACCTGAACAGACTACGGTGGCCAAAGGCCAGGTGAATTAATTACTTAATTCCATTAAAAAACATGAGGACTTTTAGACTGACCTGCTAGCTCATTACAATCATACCAGTAATCTGAATTTTACGAATGACTGGCACTCTCTATAAAAATTAAGCTGTAAACACTAGGGGGCACTACTTTACTTGTGGTGCTCCTCTAATGCAAATCACCACCAGGCCAGTCATCAGCTCGGATCAAGGTTAAAATATACTTATTTGGCCAACAATGCGTCTGTTTGCGTTCAGCAAATCACTTCTCCCTACATGTTTAGCATACATCAGCCATCAGGACCTGGGGGGGGGGGTCAACCAGAGTGTAGGTGTCATTATAGGCGGACAAGGAGAGCTGCTTCATTCAGACATACAGCAGCTGCTAGAACTCATGCCATAACATTAACCAGGATTTAAATTATCATTGTTGGATGAAAATGATGTTGTTGCTAGGTGCATTTGATTGTGATTTTATGTCGGGGATGAGCATACACAGGATATCAATGTTGCCAACTACTGTGGTCATTGTGGCATGACAAAAAACATAGGAGTTGGCAAGACAGCACAAACAGATCGGGGACAAGGCTAATGTAGGAGAGTTCCATGGAGGCACACAGTGTTGCAAGGTTCCTGTTATAGATTGTGATGAAACAAGGCCGAAGGGTTATTCAAATCTCAACACCTTCATGAGTAGCTTGTGTTGCATGAATTCAATGATGAGGTGGCAGGTAGCCTAGTGGTTAGAGCGTTGGACTAGTGACTGAAAGGTTGCAAGATCGAATCCCTGAGCTGACAAGGTAAAAATCTGTCGTTCTGCCCCTGAACAAGGCAGTCGACCCACTGTTCCTAGGCTGTCATTGAAAATAAGAATTTGTTCTTAACTGACTTGCCTAGTTAAATAAAGGTACAATTAATGAGCACAGCCTTATACTGCCATAAAAGACCCCAAAAAGTATTTGGACTTATCAATGACAAAAAAACATCATCTATTCATAAAAAATTGAGGTTTCATCACAAATGTTTCCCAGGAAATTGATTGATTGCTCAAGGAAAACAGGGATGGCGAAAATATAGAATTCAGGGCAAAATTAGGTTTACAATAAAAACATAAATTTTAGTCCTGTCCTCGGAAGCCAATAATTGCAAATGTTCCCGACAATACTGAAAGCTCGCCGTTCTGCACATCGCGAAGGCTAAACGAATATGACATACTAACAAAGAACTATTTCCTTCTACGGCAGCTGCATCTATAGGCTCCCTAAGAAGACTTTCTTTGCAGGCCAAAAACAGCTACAGTAGAAAGGCATGTCTTTAAGGTGACAACTCATTTCACAGTGGCTGCATACAGCCTGGAAGATGTATGGATGCAAGTATTAATCAGCTATTCAAAGTGACAGAATGCGTCATTCTATTAAATAAGGAAAATACTACAGTATTTATTCTTGGTTTCATGTAGTGAGAAAAAATACTTTTAAAGAGGCACCGATGGTCACATCCAGACAATGCATATTACCCCTGTTCTAGTACAGTTTGCTGCAAGTCATTGACTTTAATTGTTTTGTTGACTATTTTGTGGGTCATGAGAAACACCAGGAACAAGACAATCACTACTGATCAGATATTACTGAATCGGTGAAATCAGTATGTTTAGAGGCCTTGCTTTCAACCATCTAAATGAGTCAGATTAGTAATTATATCAAGGAGGGGAAGGAAGGAATGAAGAAAGGAAGCTGTCTATAGTACTTGAACAGTCCTTGACGTACTGTACTCTGTGTATTCGCCCATCTGCACCCTCTCTTGGAGAGACTAGTGGCTGATAGGAGAAGACGGCTTCATTAGGCATAAGTTAAATCAAAACTGCTTCATTAATCCTTTGGCTGTAAAGTACCTCTCGGAGTCGGGCTCTGATCATTTTTAACCCAGCAGTAAGATAATGGGAGTCTAGCCTGTTTCAACAGTTGCAATTTAAGGTTTGTTTGATTTAATTTTATTTTCCGGGCAACATGTCCAACTAGAATAAATACTTCATTTTGGTGTGATTGACGGTTGGCTTCAAGCACCCTTTCATTGTTTTACATAAGAGGATAGAATTGAGCCAATCCTGTGCCTTCACCCGTTTTAGCAGTTCCCATCATTGCAGTTCCCAAATTGACTGTGTTCTCTTCAATAACTGTGATATTCTCTGAACTGTGTATGTTTAGTACAGTAGTGTACATGCTGGCCCACACCGTGACAGTTCATAATGATGATTGCAGCAATATGAATGCAAAAAGATTAGCTGCAGCTCCTCTTATAAAAACAAGATCTATGGTAACAGGTAATGTGGTTTAGGTGTATATTGGATTTGACAGATGACCGCAGTACATGCCAGCAGGCATGCACACCGTTTCACTTGACATTGATTCAACACACACTCATTACACTGTCATTGCTAACATATACAGTTTAGCTGATTCACTGATGGGCAATGAGATCATTGGTGCAGAAGTTGTTGTTAGTGGAACAAAGTGATCAATCCATGTTATTCACACCATGGTCATAATGATTCTAAATCCATGCTAGCTGGGTAGGAAGCAGAAGTGCCCCATTAAATTCAATAGAAAACAGTGCTGAAAATGTCTTCACGTTCAACCTATAAAATCTACCAAATTAAAACTTTAGAGTTCCTACTGTAACTCAGGTTTATTACCATTACAAAAGAGCTTTACGGATCTTAATTTGATCACCCTGTTTTATTAATATTATTATTATTTTTAATTTTATTTAACCTTTATTTAACTAGGCAAGTAAGTTAAGAACAAATTCTTATTTACAATGACAGCCTACACCGACCAAACCCGGATGACGCTGGGCCAATTGTGCGCCGCTCTATGATACAGCCTGGATGTTGCAGGAAAACCTTTTTTAATTTAGGTTTAAAAAGGCTTATGAAATTTGTAATTTCCATTTTTTAAATTGTATACATTTTCCCTTATTAAAATAATTATAATCCACGTAATAATTCACATTTCCTGTTGCTGCAGGGTTATTTTCCTGCTGTAGAAAACTGGCTCAAATTAAAATTCTGCATGTGTACCTGTTGGTGGGAAATATATAACTCTGTTTGAATGTCCACAGTGAACACATGAGTGTCACCGATATGGATGTCCCACGCCAACCCCTCTACAACATCAATAGAGTACTCACTGTTGATCCACTTGGCCTCAGGGTCGTGAACCTTGAAGTCCTTCCTGAAGATGTCCCCCACGGTCAGTTTCCCCTTGAGGGCCAAGCTGTCATCCTCACCTGCAAGGGACAAGTTAAAATACAATTTTAAATCAATATACAATTTTGAGCATTATCGATTAGAACTAAAGATTAGCAGCGGGTAATTCCAGGATGATCACATACAGAGCATTCAGAAAGTATTCAGACCCTTTTCAATTGATTGGACATGACTTGGAAATGCACATACCTGTCGATATAAGGTCCACAGTTGACAGTGCATGTCAGAGCAAAAATCAAGCCATGAGGTCGAAGGAATTGTCCATGGAGCTCCGAGACAGGATTGTGTCGAGGCAAAGATCTGGGGAAAGGTACCAAAAAATGTCTGCAGCATTGAAGGTCCCCAAGAACACAATGGCCTCCAACATTCTTAAATGGAAGAAGTTTGGAACCACCAAGACTCTTCCTAGAGCTGACCTCCTGGCCAAACTGAGAAATTGTGGGAGAAGGGCCTTGGTCAGGGAGATTAAAACAAGATTGAATTCCTTGGCCTGAATGCCAAGCATCACGTCTGGAAGAAACCTGGCACCATCCCTACGGTGAAGCATGGTGGTGGCAGCATCATGCTGTGGGGATGTTTTTCAGAGGCAGGGACAAATTCTTATTTACAATCACGGCCTAGGAACAGTGGGTTTACTGCCTTGTACAGGGGCAGAATGACAGATTTTTAGCTTGTCAGCTTGGGGATTTGATCATCTGGACAAAAGGAACACCTATGTGAGAATGCTATTCATTGACTACAGCTCAGCATTCAACACCATAGTACCCTCAAAGCTCATCATTAAGCTAAGGAACCTGGGACTAAACACCTCCCTCTGCAACTGGTTCCTGGACTTCCTGACAGGCCGCCCCCAGGTGGTGAGGGTAGGTAGCAACTCATCTGCCACGCTGATCCTCAACACTGGAGCTCCCCAGGGGTGCGTGCTCAGTCCCCTCCTGTACTCCTTCACCGACGTCTGCATGGCCAGGCACGACTCTAACACCATCATTAACTTTGCTGACGACACAACAGTGGTAGGCCTGATCACCGACAACGACAAGACAGCCTATAGGGAGGAGGTCAGAGACCTGGCCAGGTGGTGCCAGAATAACAACCTATCCCTCAACGTAACCAAGACTAAGGAGATGATTGTGGACTACAGGAAAAGGAGCACCGAGCGCATCCCCATTCTTATCGACGGGGCTGTAGTGGAGCAGGTTGAGAGATTCAAATTCCTTGGTGTCCACATCAACAACAAATTAGAATGGTCCAAACACACCAAGACAGTCGTGAAGAGGGCACGACAAAACCTATTCCCCCTCAGGAAACTAAAAAGATTTGGCATGGGTCCTGAGATCTTCAATAGGTTCTACAGCTGCAACATCGAGAGCATCCTGACCGGTTGCATCACTGCCTGGTACGGCAATTGTTCGGCCTCCGACCGCAAGGCACTTCAGAGGGTAGTGAGTACGGCCCAGTACATCACTGGTGCAAAGCTGCCTGCCATCCAGGACCTCTACACCAGGCGGTGTCAGAGGAAGGCCCTGAAAATTGTCAAAGACCCCAGCCACCCCAGTCATAGACTGTTCTCTCTACTACCGCATGGCAAGCGGTACCGGAGTGCCAAAAAGGCTTCTCAACAGTTTTTAACCCCAAGCCATAAGACTCCTGAACAGGTAACCAAATGGTTACCCGGACTAAAACTTCATCCCACCAAAACAGGCTGAAATTTCTTACACTAAAAGGGCATTATCATAATTTTAACAATTTCACAGTATTAATCAAATCACATCAAAGTTTATTGGTCACATACAGATTTGCAGATGTTATCGCAGGTGCAGCGCAATGCTTATGTTTATAGCTCCAACAGTGCAGTAATATCTAGCAATACAATAACCCCAAAATATATAGTTTTAATAATAATAATAATTAAGAAATATCAGAATGAACAATGTCAGAGTCCGGAATATATAAACTACCGTTCAAAAGTTTGGGGTCACTTAGAAACATCAGATTGATCAGAAATACAGTGTAGACATTGTTAATGTTGTAAATGACTATTGTAGCTGGAAACAGCAGATTGTTTATGGAATATCTACATAGGCGTACAGAGGCCCATTATCAGCAACCATCACTCCTGTGGTCCAATGGCACGTTGTGTTAGTTAATCCAAATTTATAATTTTAAAAGGCTAATTGATCATTAGAAAACCCTTTTGCAATTATGTTAGCACAGCTGAAAACTGTTGTTCTGATTAAAGAAGCAATAAAACTGGCCTTCTTTAGACTAGTTCAGTAACTGGAGCATCAGCATTTGTCTGCTCGATTACAGGCACAAAATGGCCAGAAACAAAGACCTTTCTTCTGAAACTCGCCAGTCTATTCTTGTTCTGAGAAACGAAGGCTATTCCATGCGAGAAATTGCCAAGAAACTGAAGATCTCGTACAACGCTGTGTACTACTCCCTTCACAGAACAGTGCAAACTGGTTCGAACCAGAATAGAAAGAGGAGTGGGAGGCCCTGGTGCACAACTGAGCAAGAGGACAAGTACATTAGAGTGTCTAGCTTGAGAAACAGACTACTCACAAGTCCTCAACTGGCAGCTTCATTAAATAGAACCCGCAAAACACCAGTCTCAACGTCAACAGTGAAGAGGTGACTCCGGGATGCTGGCCTTCTAGGCAGAGTTCCTCTGTCCAGTGTCTGTGTTCTTTTGCCCATCTTAATCTTTTATTTTTATTGGCCAGTCTGAGATATGGCTTTTTCTTTGCAACTCTGCCTAGAAGGCCAGCAGTCGCCTCTTCACTGTTGAGACTGGTGTTTTGCGGGTGTAACGGCCGTCGTATGTAGTGGACCAAGGCGCAGCGAGTTGAGTGCTCATAGTGACTTTATTGAACACTGAACAAGCAAAACAAGAAACCGATCGAACGAACAGGATTGCAGGCTACACACACACACAGCTATGCAACAACAACTTCCCACAAAGGGACAGGTGAAAACAGGCTACCTAAGTATGACTCTCAATCAGCAACAACGATGTACAGCTGTTCCTGATTGAGAGCCATACCAGGCCAACACAAAGAAATACACAACATAGACAGATCCTAGAATACGAAACATAGAACATAACCAAAAACCCCGGAATACTGTAAACAAACACCCCTTTACATAAACACATATACTAACACACCCCGAACCACATAAAACAAATACCCCCCTGCCACGTCCTGACCAAACTACAATAACAAATAACCCCTTTACTGGTCAGAACGTGACAGCGGGGTACTATTCCAGCCTCATAGTGTGGAAGTTTATATACACAACACAGGGAAATCACGTTTTTGACTGCACTGGGACTTTAATTAATTACAGAAACACCACATACTATTGAAGTAATATTGGGGAAAGTCAGCATATTGATAATTTTTGTGTCAATGTCTAGATGGCAGTTGAGGCCACGCTCAGCTTGAGGCCATAAACAACATTTTTCTCCCAACAAACTACTATACAATAAGGCCTCAAGCCAAGCAAGCTCATTATCTCCCTGAGAAGGCTGTGTGGAGGACATAGGATTTACCCCCCTCTAGTGTTTATAACTCTATCTTGCCTGTAATGTTTATAACTCTATGTTTCATGTAGTGTTTATAACTCTGTTTCCTGTAGTGTTTATAACTCTACGTTTCCTGTAATGTTTATAACTCTGTTTCCTGTAATGTTTATAACTCTATGTTTCCCGTAGTGTTTATAACTCTACGTTTCCTGTAATGTTTATAACTCTACGTTTCCTGTAATGTTTATAACTCTACGTTTCCTGTAATGTTTATAACTCTACGTTTCCTGTAATGTTTATAACTCTACGTTTCCTGTAATGTTTATAACTCTACGTTTCCTGTAATGTTTATAACTCTACGTTTCCTGTAATGTTTATAACTCTACGTTTCCTGTAGTGTTTATAACTATGTCCCTGTAGTGTTTATAACTATGTCCCTGTAGTGTTTATAACTCTATGGTGGAGAACAAGAAGCAACACTGGGTAATGCATTCTTTCATATGGCACATTTGTTTGACGTCACTGAGTCTTTGAACATACATGCTCAGACAACAGGAGTTGTGAATATATGATTAATGGGGGGAAAACCTTAAGAAAAGGGATGGGTGTTGTGACTAGTGACACATCTGCATCGATTCCATGCAGCGACCATTTCTTTCAAAAACACTGACAAAATTAATTCGTATTTTCAACACATTGTGATCTTCAATTACACCTTTACGATTTCTATTTACACTCAAGACATGAATAGTATGACTATAGCAGTGAGGGGGGGAAAGAAAACAACAGAAGACAAAGTCTGTAATGTAGCAAAACACAATCATCTTTCGCTCTACACTCTGGTTAAGACCGATAGAATATCTGATCAGTGAAATGGGCTGGTCTCTTTACACCAGATGTCTGGGATAACCAGATTCATTTCCGCGTAATTCAAACCATCAGATCTGATCGTGCAAGCTCTCTGTCTGCCGTGTGACTCTTTTCAGATATTCATACAAGGCATGAAAAAAACCTAAATGCAATATCTGATTTGTTTCATTTGGTTTCTGTAGCAGAGATATTCAGTCACTTGGAGAAAATGAGGAGTAGGGATTGTAGAGGAGAGAATTGTAGCTAAACCTTGGAGGGGATATTTAAATTAGTAGTGTCTATTGTAATACATGGACATCTGATGAAGACCAACATAATGCCAATGGAGGTCATATCAAGGACAACATACATGTTTAAAGGAATCATCAAATATTTTCTTCATGATTCACTTAATCAAGGAAGTTTTGAGGTCAGCTTATTGCCCAGTAAAAGTGACACAATAAGTTAAGAAGCAACCAGAGACAAAATTGAATTTTCAGTACTATAAGCCCATTAGTTGATGCTCTCTCACAGGTTGCAAAAGTAGAAGCAATCTTTTCTGCCCTTTCATTCCACAGTAGTATCACTTCAAAACAGATAACAATGTTAGGTCAGAAAATCGCAACTTTTCATCAGTGTCCAAAGACAAAGTCAGAGATAAGATGGTAAATCCAGTTAAGCTGTTCCCTTGGGTTTTAAAGAACTAGTGTTCAGTTGGGTTATAAAGAAACAGTGTTCAGTTGGGTTTTAAAGAACCAGTGTTCAGTTGGGTTTTAAAGTAACGGTGTTCAGTTGGGTTTTAAAGTAACGGTGTTCAGTTGGGTTTTAAAGAACCAGTGTTCAGTTGGGTTTTAAAGTAACGGTGTTCAGTTGGGTTTTAAAGTAACAGTGTTCAGTTGGGTTTAAAGTAACGGTGTTCAGTTGGGTTTTAAAGTAACAATGTTCAGTTGGGTTTTAAAGAACCAGTGTTCAGTTGGGTTTTAAAGAACAAGTGTTCAGTTGGGTTTTAAAGAACCAGTGTTCAGTTGGGTTTTAAAGTAACGGTGTTCAGTTGGGTTTTAAAGAACCAGTGTTCAGTTGGGTTTTAAAGAAACAGTGTTCAGTTGGGTTTTAAAGTAACAGTGTTCAGTTGGGTTTAAAGTAACGGTGTTCAGTTGGGTTTTAAAGTAACAGTGTTCAGTTGGGTTTTAAAGAAACAGTGTTCAGTTGGGTTTTAAAGTAACGGTGTTCAGTTGGGTTTTAAAGAACCAGTGTTCAGTTGGGTTTTAAAGTAACGGTGTTCAGTTGGGTTTTAAAGAACCAGTGTTCAGTTGGGTTTTAAAGAACCAGTGTTCAGTTGGGTTTTAAAGAAACGGTGTTCAGTTGGGTTTTAAAGTAACGGTGTTCAGTTGGGTTTTAAAGAACCAGTGTTCAGTTGGGTTTTAAAGAACCAGTGTTCAGTTGGGTTTTAAAGAAACGGTGTTCGGTTGGGTTTTAAAGAACCAGTGTTCAGTTGGGTTTTAAAGTAACAGTGTTCAGTTGGGTTTAAAGTAACGGTGTTCAGTTGGGTTTTAAAGTAACGGTGTTCAGTTGGGTTTTAAAGAAACGGTGTTTGGTTGGGTTTTAAAGTAACAATGTTCGGTTGGGTTTTAAAGAAACAGTGTTCAGTTGGGTTTTAAAAGTAATGGTGTATGGTTGGGTTTTAAAAGTAAAGGTGTTTGGTTGGGTTTTCAAAGTAACAGAGTTCAGTTGGTTTTAAAAGTAAAGGTGTTCAGTTGGGTTTTCAAAGTAACGGTGTTTGGTTGGGTTTTTAAAGTAACGGTGTATGGTTGGGTTTTCAAAGTAACGGTGTATGGTTGGGTTTTCAAAGTAACGGTGTATGGTTGGGTTTTCAAAGTAACGGTGTTTGGTTGGGTTTTCAAAGTAACGGTGTTCAGTTGGGTTTTTAAAGTAACGTGTTTGGTTGGGTTTTTAAAGTAACATGTTCGTTTGGGTTTTTAAAGTAACGGCGTTCGGTTGGGTTTCAAAGAAACGGCGTTCAGTGTTGCAGTAGTCTAGTGTGAGGGGTTATAGCAGGGGAAACGGCGTTGCAGTAGTCTAGTGTGAGGGGTTATGGCAGGAAAACTGTGTTGCAGTAGTCTAGTGTGTGGTGAGGGAATAATGACAAGCGAACCTGGGGAGCTTTCTGTTCACATTGCCCTAAAAGAAAATGGAACCGGACCATGAAAGTCAGGCTAATCGATGTCAGACCACCTCTTGAGTAGTGGAGGCTCCTCAGAGGAGGAAGGGGAGGACCATCCCCCTCAGTGAATTTCATACAAATAGTGAAAACATTCAAAAATGTATAATTTTAGATAAAACTACACTAAATATATCAATGTCACCAAATAATTGATTAAAACACATTGATTTGTAATGAAGGTCTACAGGAGCCTCAGCAGCACACTATAGGGTAGCACCATTGTGTAGCCGGAGAACAGCTAGCTTCTGTCTTCCTCCGGATACATTGACTTCAATACAAAACCTAGGAGGCTCATGGTTCCTTCCATATACTTGACCCTATCCCCTCCTCTCTTCTCCAGACCATTTCCGGAGACCTTCTCCCCTACCGCACCTCGCTCATCAACTCATCCTTGACTGCTGGCTACGTCCCTTCCGTCTTCAAGAGAGCGAGAGTTGCACCCCTTCTCAAAAAACCTACACTCGATCCCTCTGATGTCAACAACTACAGACCAGTATCCCTTCTTTCTTTTCTCTCCGAAACTCTTGAGCGTGCCTTCCTTGGCCAGCTCTCTTGCTATCTCTCTCAGAATGACCTTCTTGATCCAAATCAGTCAGGTTTCAAGACTGGTCATTCAACTGAGACTGCTCTTCTCTGTATCACGGAGACTCTCCGCACTGCTAAAGCTAACTCTCTCTCCTCTGCTCTCATCCTTCTAGACCTATCTGCCTTTGATACTGTGAACCATCAGATCCTCCTCTCACCCTCTCCGAGTTGGACATCTCCGGCGCGGCTCACTCTTGGATTGCATCCTACCTGACAGGTCGCTCCTACGAGGTGGCGTGGCGAGAATCCGTCTCCGCACCACGTGCTCTCACCACTGGTGTCCCCCAGGGCTCAGTTCTAGGCCCTCTCCTATTCTCGCTATACACCAAGTCACTTGGCTCTGTCATATCCTCACATGGTCTCTCCTATCATTGCTACGCAGACGACACACAATTAATCTTCTCCTTTCCCCCTTCTGATAACCAGGTGGCGAATCGCATCTCTGCATGTCTGGCAGACATATCAGTGTGGATGACGGATCACCACCTCAAGCTGAACCTCGACAAGACGGAGCTGCTCTTCCTCCCGGGGAAGGACTGCCCGTTCCATGATCTCGCCATCACGGTTGACAACTCCATTGTGTCCTCCTCCCAGAGTGCTAAGAGCCTTGGCGTGACCCTGGACAACACCCTGTCGTTCTCCGCTAACATCAAGGCGGTGACCCGATCCTGTAGGTTCATGCTCTACAACATTCGCAGAGTACGACCCTGCCTTACACAGGAAGCGGCACAGGTCCTAATCCAGGCACTTGTCATCTCCCGTCTGGATTACTGCAACTCGCTGCTGGCGGGGCTCCCTGCCTGTGCCATTAAACCCCTACAACTCATCCAGAACGCCGCAGCCCGTCTGGTGTTCAACCTTCCCAAGTTCTCTCACATCACCCTGCTCCTCCGCACACTCCACTGGCTTCCAGTTGAAGCTCGCATCTGCTACAAGACCATGGTGCTTGCCTACGGAGCTGTGAGGGGAACGACACCTCCGTACCTTCAGGCTCTGATCAGTCCCTACACCCAAAGAAGGGCACTGCGTTCATCCACCTCTGGCCTGCTCGCCTCCTTACCTCTGCGGAAACACAGTTCCCGCTTAGCCCAGTCAAAACTGTTCGCTGCTATGGCACCCCAATGGTGGAACAAGCTCCCTCACGACGCCAGGACAGCGGAGTCAATCACCACCTTCCGGAGACACCTGAAACCCCACCTCTTTAAGGAATACCTGGGATAGGATAAAGTAATCCTTCTAACCCCCCCCCCCAAAAAAAACAAACAAGATATAGATGTACTATTGTAAAGTGGTTGTTCCACTGGATATCATAAGGTGAATGCACCAATTTGTAAGTCGCTCTGGATAAGAGTGTCTGCTAAATGATGTAAATGTACTTACACAGTAATTATGACAACTTCCAGAGGACGTCCTCCAACCTATCAGAGCTCTTGCAGCATGAACTGACATGTTGTCCACCCAATCAAAGGATCAGAGAATGAATCTAATACTGAAAGAACAAGCTACATCTAGCTAGCACTGCAGTGCATAAAATGTGGTGAGTAGTTGACTCAGAGAGAGAGAGAGAGAGAAAGACAATAGTTGAACAGTTTTTAACAAATGAATTTCTTACAAAATTAAGGAGAAGCATGAGAAAGAGAGAGCTATATTTCTTTTACATTCACTTAGCTAGCAAATGCAGCTAAGCAAAGTGATCATGCTGTTTTTATGTGGCTGCTATGAAAGTGAACTGTTTGCGTGTGATCAGGGGTGTATTCATTCCACCGATTCTGTTGAAAAACCTTTCTTAAACGGAAGCAAACGGAGCAAAGCATACCTGAATTTCTCCAATAGAAACTCTAGTTTGCAATTGTTGGACTAATGATTACACCCTAGATCAGCTAGATGCAGGCAGTATTAATGTGTCACTGTCTGTCACCTTGATTACTCAAAATTCTCTGGACCTGTGCACCTACGTAAACTTTAATTCATAGGCTAGGTTGTTGCAACCTCATGATGGGTACAGGTAAAATTTCAGTATTATGTAGTAGCCTAAAACTATCAATGTTACATTGAGCTAGGTGAACGGAATATGAATGACAGTCATCCATTATGGTGTAATAGAAATAAGACCATGCTCATCATTTAAAAAAAATCATCCTCCCTCATCTTAAGCAGCACTGACCGCCACTGCTCTCGAGATGGTCTCAGTTCGAGTTCGCTTCAGGGGCTCTTTTGAGGGGAGTTCCTGTTCACACTGCACCAAAAATTACGCAAACCGCACAGAGTTCTCAAAAATTGGCTGAAAGGGACCAAGTATGAAAACACCCTAAGACAGCGGAGCGGAGGTTCCGAGACAATGTACACGTGAGTCCTCTAAAAGTCACTGTTGTCTCTGGAGAGGCAACAACTAACGTGGCGTGGCTGCCTGTTACGCCCAATCTGAACACAACATTCTGTGCCACACATGTTCCCTCTCCGGGGATTTCAGAAGCATATTGCCTCATTAACACACACCAACGCGCAGTCACACCAATACAAAAGGAAAATGTTGTCCTTGTAATCCAATCATACTGCATCTGTGGCAGAATGTTCATGGATTGTAAAAGTGTACATAAATTGTACGCTGTGTATGTCAATGTGTTTGCCTGTTTATTGTGTGTGCAAACACTTGTGTGTGTGTGTGTGCCCTCTCAAGGTTTAGACTGGAGGTCTGTTGGGATTTGGGTTGCTAATCGTGTTACAAGAGTCAGAGAAACATTCTGCTTTCCTTTGATAGGAAATAAAACTTGCAGCTATATTGGGATTCAAAAATGAAACGTCAAGGCTTAAAGGACATTCTAGATTGTCGATTACTGCACACCAATAATTTTAACAAACGGAAGGCAACTGAAACCACAGAAAACCCATGTATTTCCCTCCCTTCAAACATAAAAAATAACACCTTATGGGCAATCTTGCCAGCCTGCCACATGAGTTCTGTATGATTGCAGGGGTCAGTGTTCAGGGACAGAAGTACAGTACCTATTATAGGCCAGTAGCTGTATTTCACAGAGCTGGAGGCAGAGACAAGGGTATATAAGAGCTATAGCCAGTGATGGAAGGAGTCTAGTTCCTCCTCTGATGACTTCAATGAGCTGTCAGTCAGTCAGCATGTAATTCAGTCAGTCAGTCAGTCAGTCAGTCAAAATATCAATCAGTCAACATGTCAGTCAGTCAGCATGTCAGTCAGTCAGCATGTCAGTCTGTCAGCATGTCAGTCAGTCAGCATGTCATTCAGTCAGCATGTCAGTCAGTCAATCAGCATGTCAGTCATCATGTCAGTCAGCATGTCAGTCTGTCAGTCAATAATTTAGCATGCCAGTCAGTCAGCATGTCAGCCAGTTAGTCAGTCAGCATGTAAGTCAGTAAGCATGTCAGTCAGTCAGTCAGCATGTCAGTCAGTCAGTCAGTCAACATGTCAGTCAGTCAGTCAGTCAGTCAGCATATCAGTCACTCATTATGTCAGTCAGTCAGTCAGTCAGTCAGTCAGTCAGTCAGTCAGTCAGTCAGTCAGCATGTCAGTCAGTCAGCATGTCAGTCAGTCAATCAGCATGTCACTCCTCAGTCACAGAAACACCGCCCCCCCCCCATAAAGACAGCGGTGAAACCCTGACCCACTTGTACTGATGTGGAGCATGTGCCATCCCAGTGATGGATCCATCTGTGACTTAGCTACAAGAGCGAGCAGCTAGTCATTGTGAGTAAAGAGAGAAGTTGAGAAAGTGAAAACCATCAGGACCCAGAGTTTTTGTCCTGATGTTTGGCAGGGTAACATTCATCAACAAACTTCTGTTAGTGAGTGGGAGGAGACATGCCAGCTCAATTCATAACAGCATTCATAAGGTCTTCTACGGAAACTCCCCACATGAAAAAATACTATAGTTCACTATGGTATAAATACTATAACTTTCACACATTAGACTAAAGTCTAATGTCCGCAAAAACACCACAGTGAATACTGTGCTATTTGCTGTAGTATACTATACTATACTGTAGCGTTTACAGTTAACTATAGTACAAATATTGTAGTAAAAGAAAACTGTAGTATATAATATATGTAAGGATCGACATTTAATGAAATACAGACATGATACAGAACAGGAATAGCGTCTGGACAGGGGAAAAATCAATGCTGACATGGAACAAACTGAGGAGCACAGAGATATAGAGGGAGTAATCGACAAGGTAATGGAGTCCAGGTGAGTCCAATATTGCGCAGCTGCGCGTGATGATGGTGACAGGTATGCGTTATGAAGGGCAGCCTGGAGCCCTTCAACGTCAAAGAGGGAGAGCGGGAGCAGGCGTGACACTATAGTAATTAATGTAGTGTTTTTGTAGACTGTGGTATTTTGTAGTATTTACTGTAGAGTTTTGGTGGACTGTAGTATACTGTAGTATTTACTGTAGTGTTTTGGTGGACTGTAGTATTTATTGTAGTGTTTTGGTGGACTGTAGTATACTGTAATATTTACTGTAGTGTTTTGGTGGACTTTAGTATACTGTAGTATTTATTGTAGTGTTTTGGTGGACTATAGTATACTGTAGTATTTACTGTAGTGTTTTGGTGGACTGTAGTATAATGTAGTATTTACTGTAGTGTTTTTAGGACATTACTGTAGTATTTACTGTAGTGTTTTTGAGGACATTACTGTAGTATTTGTGTTTGTGTTTTACTATATTTGATAGTTGTGGAGGCTTTCTCCTTGAGGAAACCTACTGGAGAAATACTAAAATAGCACATCTTCCATAAGGTAGGACTTGGGTCTGAACAGACAGTTCAGAGGTTCTGCTCTTGTCTAAAGCCTGTAGAGATATATACGGTCTAAACTTGCAGGTTTCTATGGGTGGCACATTGGGATATGGGGGAGGAGAATGGGCAGGGTATATGCAAATTAAATACTGTAGTGTTTACTATATTTTACAGTGTTGTGTCTTTGTGGACATTACTGTCATATTTACTACAGTTTTTTTGTGTGGATAATACTGTAGTATTTACTATAGTATTCTACAGTATACTACAATATTCTATAGTAAGTACTACACATGTTAGAGGGATACTACAGTTTTGTAGTATAGTATGCTACAGTCTTCTGCAGTTTACTGCAGAATTCTATAGTGAGTACTGTAGGATTCTATAGGCAGCTGTAGTATTTGTTTATGTGGGTCTGGTGTACAGATGGATCCGCATGTCTTGTTTAAATGACTATTTACTGCATTGAGCAGTACAGAATGGTGTCAGAATCACGAGGGGTAGGTTAAGAGGTGGAAGTGGTGATTTTGGTGCAGGATTATTTGCACAACTGGACTGCAGGTTGTGTAATATGTCCAGGGAGTTGGACTCCCATCTCCTGGAAAAACCTAATCCTTAACAAATACACCAAACTCAGTCAAAGCAAACACACATGTATTGGTCTTCAAGGAATCACTTTAAAGAAGTGAATAAAGCCAGAAGCAGATAAGAAAAAGCGGAGAAATCACTCAGCCCCATCATCCAGTTGTTGTTTTGGGTTGTTGTGGATAGCTAATTAATCCACTAAATCTCCTTAAGCCTCTTTTTATTAACCAATGGATTTTTTATTTGATCAAATTTTTACCATTTGATGAAATAGCCCTACAAACTCCCAGTAATGAGTAGTCTGTGAAAGCCAACTGGGATGCCCTTTGTGAAAAGTTCTGCTTGGGCACACTGTGTAGGAGTTTGAAGGGAGGCAATGGGGGATTAGGGAGGGTTGCAAGCTGGAGATGTCACATGTCCAGTCTCCACAGTCCCCTCTGACTCCCACAGTCCCTTTCTGCTCCAGAAGTCAGGCCGGTACTGGGAGGGAGTCTAAGACCAGAAGAGGCAACGGCAGAGGGGAACAGTTTGTGTCAGAATCTGGTTTAGCGCTGCCAACTCAGGACAACACATTGCCCCAGACGGGGGTTCAATCCTCAGGTCTGCCCTGATGGCTGTCACTTTCACCTCTACATTTCCCCTCACAGCTGTCTCTAAAATATGAAAAGAGAAATGAAGAAGAAGGGGGGAACAGTTCACACCTACAGTAGGAGCTGACAAGGTGTTGAGACCCTTTGGCATCTGGTACAGTACTCTAGTGCTGCAGCCTAAATTGGTCTATTGTATCTACCACTGGGTAAGTCACTACAGTCAGTTACCTGCAAACTACTAAAAATTGTGCTAATGGAAGGTTGAATGTCTTGTGTGCTTTATGCCTTTCACGGTAGGCCACATAACTCATGCACACTTTCTCTTGGATACAGTTGGTTTGGTGGGCCCATGCATCAGATGAAAACTGGTGAGGGGAAACTGAAGAACTACTGTACTTCAGGATACTAAACCAGATAAATCTCTGGGAGGAAATATGCCGACATGGACAAAACCTTGACTCTACAAGAAACATAAATAAAAACAACAAAGCAAGCCTACATAGTAATGTTTAGGGTTGCAAAGCTACCGGTAGTTTACCAAAGTTACCGGATCTTCCGTAATTTTGGTAATTAACAGAAAATCTGTGGCAATCTATCATAACTTTGGTAATTTATGACTTTGATAATATATACTTGAATAAGTATTCAAAAATGTATTAATGTAGTTTTAATATCTGCGTCCATATTGCCCATGAGTGTCTAGTAGATAGGCTTTATGGTTCAAGAGAAAATATCCTATTAATAATAAGAAAGAATCTAATCAACAATTGCATGATTTTTTATTAACTCTGCAACTCATCCAACTATTGACTTTTTTCACAATTGCCTCCAGTTTGACGCCAAAACATTGACAACTGAGATAGTATAATAAATAAAAAAGTGTGTAAAAATATATAAAGGATATTTCATGCTAAAACCTTCATATTAAACACCAATGGTATTCATTAAGTTGATGGTTTATATTTAGGATAATGTTTTACAGTTTTGTCATTCAATGTTTGGGGGGGAAATCATATTTTTTATTAATTTCATTTATTTGTTGTGATAAGGCCACGAGAGATAATTACAGACACCTGTGATTATCTGAAGTACCCAAAAGGGCCACTAAATATTTTGTGATAGATTACATAAAATCCTTGAAATATACCAAAATTCTGGTAGTTTTGTCACACTCTGATCTGTTTCATCTGTTTCACCTGTTCCTGTGATTGTCTCCACCCCCTCATTTTTACATTTGACATTTTAGTCATTTAGCAGACACTCTTATCCAGAGCAACTTACAGTAGTGAATACATCCATTTCATCCATTTTTTTTGTTTTTGTTGTACTGGCCCCCCGTGGGAATCAATCCCACAACCCTGGCATTGCACACACCATGCTCTACCAACTGAGCCACAGGGAAGACCCTCCAGGTGCTGCTTATTTTCCCCAGTGTACTTATCCCTGTGTTTCCTATCTCTCTGTGCCAGTTCGTCTTGTATGTTTAGTCAAGTCAACCAGCGTGTTTTTCCCGTACTCCTTTTCTATTCTCTTCTTATAGGCCTCCCGGTTCTGACCCCTGCCTGACTCTGGACTACTTTCCTGCCTGCCTGATCATCCTGCCTGCCCTGACCTTGATTCTGCCTGCCCTTCGGTACCTATTGCACTCTGATCTGGTTTCGACCTTTTTGCCTGTCCACGACCATTCTCTTGCCTACCCCTTTGGATTAATAAACATTTTAAGACTCCAACCATCTGCCTCCTGTGTCTGCATCTGGGTCTCACCTTGTGCCTTGATAAGTTTAGTGGTAAACTTGGAAGGTTTCCAGTAATATACCCACCCTTTTTCAAGCCTAATAATGAGTATTAGTGATAAAAATGCCATTAGTCACTTCCACATGGGATTTCACATCCAAATAATACATATTTACATACAGATTTATCAGGACAAGACAGCTAAATGATCCGAGACACTGAATACACAGTAGATTGAAATGTGGGAGGAAAGCTTCCTGTTTTGATTATGTACATTTGATAGCAGACATATGAAAAAATGCAAGAAATGGATTAAATGCATCCATTTTCTTCACACGGTTAAGAAAATGACTTAAGCATCTGGTTGAATGTCAAAAGTAATCTTTCATCGACTTCAAGCCAAAACCTTCAAAAGTAACTTGTCTCAGTAACTTGGTAATAATATATATTGGCATTTAAATTGATCGATATGGCATCTCCTGAATATAAAACACATCAAGGGGCTCTGTGAGCTAAAATATAAGCAGATGGCCTATTGATTAGCTTTTCATGTAAATCTTCCCAAACAGAGCTTGAAGGTCGTTCATTTCTTATTTTTTGCCCAATTTCTTTAAAAAAATATATATTTTATTGGCTGGCTTCCAGGTTAAATGGGCATTGTGTCAAGAAGCAGTGTGGCTTGATTGGATTGTGTTTCAGGGGACGCATGGCTCTCAACCTTCGCCACTCCCGGGTCCGTACGGGAGTTGCAGCGATGAGACAAGACTATAACTACCAAGTGGATACCGCACACCAATGTGTTGGAGGAAACTCTGTACACCTGGCGACTGTGTCAGCGTGCACTGCGCCTGGCATGCCACAGGGGTCGCTAGTGCGTGATGGGACAAGGACATCCCTGCCGGCCAAACCCTTCCCTAACCCGGACTTCGCTGGACCAATTATGCGCTGCCCTATGGGTCTCCCGGCTGCGGCCAGCTGCAACAGAGCCTGGACTCGAACCCAGAATCTCTAGTGGCACAGCTAGCACTGAGATCTGAAGGACATTCTGACTGGCTTCAGAAGAAAGAGATCGATGGAAAATAAATGCCACTATGTGTGTCTGCGTTAAAGGTCTTCACGGGTCCAACTTACCCGAAATTCCAAGATCCTAAATTTGGACTTTTGTCTCGGCACTGGGTCGGTTCTGATATAATTTCCACAGTCTCGGTTATGTGCAATTAAAATTGATTTGCAGACTGAGCTGATTGGACCTGTTCTCTGATCCTTTAATGTTTGTTTGATGAGAACTGTGCAAGCTTGTTATCTATGTCAGCTAATTGCAACTCAATAAAACGTATAGCTCAGGTCCAGCTGACACTGGTTCCAGCTGCTCACCTCACGTGCACCTGCTGCTGAGGAGAGAGAAAGAGAGAGAGAGCAAGTAATAGGAGCCTTGGCCTAGGATACTGTTGATTGCGAAGATGGTTATTTTTCATTGAAGTAAAACTAAAGTTACAGAAGAATATTGTAGTGGACAACAATATTGCACAGCCAAATGGACTTTGTGCAAGTCCATGTTCAGGTTTGACGCAATTTTCAACCTTTCATTTATTTATTTTCGTATTTATTAGCAACCGTTTAGTCATTAATAATAACTATTATTATTATTATTATTATTATAGGCCTGTTGTAAAAGAAATAGCATTTGCCTATTGCTGTCATTTGTTGGGTAGGTCTACAGTAGGCAATCAACTTTGTTGATAGTAGCTGCAATATAAGCCTGTTCAAAACTTTTTTGAGGATTTTATTCTGTTGAGCCATTTTCATTGGCCAAATTAAGTTCCAGCTGTAATGTCATGTATGCCGTAATATTAGAGAATTACTGATAGGCTGCCATCAATTCTTCTTGCTAACGTGCAATCATTGGAAAATAAAATGTATGATCGACGATTAATATTATCCTATCAACGGGGCATTAAAAACTGTAATATCTTATGTTTCACAAAGACGTGGCTGAACGTTGATACGGATAACATAGACCTGGCGGGATTTTCCATGCACCGGCAGAACAGAGAAGCTACATCTGGTAAGATGAGGGGTGGGGGTGTGTGCATATTTGTCAATAACAGCTGGTGTGCGATGTCTAATATTAAAGAAGTCTTGAGGTATTGCTCGCCTGAGATAGAGTACCTTATGATAAGCTGTAGACCACACTCTCTACCAAGAGAGTTCTCATCTATATTATTCGTAGCCGTCTATTTACCACCACAGAACGAAGCTGGCACTAAGACCACTCTCAACCAACTCTATAAGGCCATAAGCAAAGAAGAAAATGCTCACCCAGAAGCGGCGCTCCTAGTTTCAGGGGACTTTCATGCAGGCAAACTTAAATCAGTTTTATCAAATTTGTACCAGCATGTCACATGTGCAACCAGAGGAAAGAAAATCCTAGACCACCTTTACTCCACACACAGAGATGCATATAAAGCTCTCCCCCGCCCTCCATTTGGAAAATCTGACCATAATTCTATCCTCCTGATTCCTGCTTACAAGCAAAAACTAAAGCAGGAAGAACCTGTGACTCGCTCAATATGGAAGTGGTCAGATGATGCGGATGCTACACTACAGGCCTGTTTTGCAAGCACAGACTGGAATATGTTCCGGGATTCATCCAATGGCATTGAGGAGTACACCTACTCAGTCACCGGCTTCATCAATAAGTGCATCGACGACGTCATCCCCACAGTGACCGTACATACATATCCCAACCAAAGGCCATGGATTACAGGGAACATCCGCATCGAGCTAAAGGCTAGAGCTGCCGCTTTCAAGGAGCGGCAGACTAATCCGGACACTTATAAGAAATCCCGCTATGGCCTTAGACGAACCATCAAACAAGCAAAGCGTCAACACAGGATTAAGATTGAATCCTACTACACCGGCTCTGACACTCGTCGGATGTGGCAGGGCTTGAAAACTATTACAGACTACAAAGGGAAACCCAGACGCGAGCTGCCCAGTGACGCGAGCCTACCAGACGAGCTAAGTGCCTTTTATGCTCACTTTGAGGCAAGCAACACTGAAGCATGCACGAGAGAACCAGCTGTTCTGGATGACCGTGTGATGACGGTTTAACAAAACCTTTAAACAGGTCAACATTCACAAAGCCGTTGGGCTAGACAGATTACCAGGACTTGTACTCAAAGCATGCGCTGACCAAATGTCAAGTGTCTTCACTGACATTTTCAATTTCTCCCTGACCGAGTCTGTAATACCTACATGTTTCAAGCAGACCACCATAGTCCCTGTGCCCAAGGAAGCGAAGGTAACCTGCTTAAATGATTATCGCCCCGTAACACTCACGTCGGTAGCCATGAAGTGCTTTGAAAGGCTGGTCAGGGCTCACATCAACACCATCATCCTGGACACCTTAGACCCACTCCAATTCGCATACCGCCCCAACAGATCCACAGAGGACACAATCTCAATCACACTCCACACTGCCCTTTCCCACCTGGACAAAAGGAACACCTATGTGAGAATGCTGTTCATTGGATACAGCTCAGCGTTCAACACCATAGTGCCCACAAAGCTCATCACTAAGCTAAGGACCCTGGGACTAAATACCTCCCACTGCAACTGGATCCTGGACATTCTGACAGGCTGCCCCCAAGTGGTAAGAGTAGGCAACAACACGTCTGCCACGCTGATCCTTAAGACTGGGGCCCCTCAGGGGTGTGTACTTACTCCCCTCCTGTACTCCCTGTTCACCCACGACTGCGTGGCCAAACACGTCTCCAACACTATCATCAAGTTTGCTGACGACACAACAGTGGTAGGCCTGATCACTGACAACGATTAGACGGCCTATAGGGAGGAGGTCAGAGAACTGGCAGTGTGGTGCCAGGACAACAACCTCTTCCTCAACGTGATCAAGACAAAGGAGATGATCGTGGACCACAGGAAATGGAGGGCCGAACAGGCCCCCATTAACATCGATGGGGCTGTAGTGGAGCGGGTCGAGAGTTTCAAGTTCCTTGGTGTCCATATCACCAACGAACTATCATGGTCCAAATATACCAAGACAGTGGTGAAGAGGGCACGACAAAACCTTTTCCCCCTAAGGAGACTGAAAAGATTTGGCATGGGTCCCCAGATCGTCAAAAGGTTCTACAGCTGCACCATCGAGAGTATCCTGACCGGTTGCATCACCGCCTGGTATGGCAACTGCTCGGCATCTGACCGTAAGGCGCACAGAGGGTAGGGCGTACAGACCAGTACATCACTGGAGCCAAACTTCTTGCCATCCAGGCGGTGTCAGAGGAAAGCCCATAAAATTGTCAGAGACTCCAGTAACCCAAGTTATAGACTGTTTTCTCTTCTAACGCACAGCAAGCGGTAGCGGAGCGTCAAGTCTAGGACCAAAAGGCTCCTTAACAGCTACTACCCCCAAGCCATGCTGAACAATTAATAAAATCACCACCGAACTATTTGCATTTGCCCCCCCTTTGTACACTGCTGCTATTTGTTGTTTATTATCTATGCATAGTCACTTCACCCTTACCAACATGTACAAATTACCTCAACTAACCTGTACCCCAGCACACTGACTCGGTACCGGTACCCCCTGTATATAGCATCGTTATTCTTATTCTTATTGCGTTACGCGTTACTTTAGTCTATTTGGTAAATATTTTCTTAACTCTTCTTGAACTGCACTGTTGGTTAAGGGCTTGTAAGTAAGCATTTCACGGTAAAGTCTACGCTTGTTGTATTTGGCGTATGTGACAAATAAAGTTTGATTTGAAGTCAGTTAAGAACAAATTCTTATTTACAATGACGAACTACCCTGGGCAAACCCTTCGCTAACCCAGACGACGTTGGGCCAATTGTGTGCCGCCCTATGGGACTCCCAATCACGGTCGGTTGTGATACAGCCTGGAATCGAACCAGGGTCTGTCGTGATGCCTCTAGCACTGAGATGCAGTGCCTTAGACTGCTGCGCCACTCGGGAGCCCCATGTGAGAACACATAACAGAAAAAAAGACTCCATCTACATGCAGTGAACATGTTTCGTGTTTGCCCACTGCACTGCTGCTACGAGTGCACTACTCTGTGACATTGGAAGATAATGTGACACACGCTGCATGTTAAACCTGTTTGTGCATATGGTACGGTAGTCAACCCTATCCCTTCCCCTCTCCTCTCAGTCACACGCACCTGGTGTCAACCCTCTCTCCTCTCCTCCCATCCTCTCTCCTCCCCTCTCCACGCACCTGGTGTCAACCCTCTCTCCTCTCCTCCCATCCTCTCTCCTCCCCTCTCCACGCACCTGGTGTCAACCCTCTCTCCTCTCCTCCCATCCTCTCTCCTCCCCTCTCCACGCACCTGGTGTCAACCCTCTCTCCCCTCCTCCCATCCTCTCTCCTCCCCTCTCCACGTACCTGGTGTCAACCCTCTCTCCTCTCCTCCCATCCTCTCTCCTCTCCTCGCCTCTCCACGTACCTGGTGTCAACCCTGGCCCCTCCCCTCTCCACCTACCTGGTGTCAACCCTGTCCTCCCCTTCCTTCCCCTGCCCTCTCCTCGTACCTGGTGTCAGCCTCCTCTCCTCTCCTCTCCATTCTCCTCTCCTCTCCATTCTCCTCTCCTCTCCTCTCCATTCTCCTCTCCTCTCCATTCTTCTCTCCTCTCCTCTCCATTCCATTCCCCTCTCCTCTCCTCTCCTCTCCTCTCCATTCTCCTCTCCATTCTCCTCTCCATTCTCCTCTCCTCTCCATTCCATTCTCCTCTCCTCTCCATTCCATTCTCCTCTCCTCTCCATTCTCCTCTCCATTCTCCTCTCCTCTCCTCTCCATTCCATTCTCCTCTCCTCTCCTCTCCATTCCATTCTCCTCTCCTCTCCATTCCATTCCATTCCCCTCTCCTCCCCTCTTCTCTCCATTCTCCTCCCCTCTTCTCTCCATTCTCCTCTCCTCTCCATTCCATTCTCCTCTCCTCTCCATTAGTCTCTCCTCTCCATTCCCCACCCCTCCTCTCTCCTCTCCACGTACCTGGTGTCAGCAGGATGACCGAGGTGACGATCAGGGAGCAGATGACCAGAATGACAAGCAGGGCGATTGCAATACCCTTCCAGTTCCTCTGAGGAGGGTTACTCCCCACCAGCTCCTGGTCACACAAAACAGACAGAGAGAAACACACGGTCAGAGAGAGAGAAAGAAAGGAGAGAGAAAAATAGGAAAGGAGAGTGAACAAGAGAAAGGTTGTGGTCGTAAGATGGAGAGTAAAAGAAGGAAAGGGAAAAATAAACGAGATGTGGGTATGGGGTAAGGGAGAGAGAAAATAATGGAGTGATACTGTCTGTTAGTATAAAGAGTAGGGGGGAAGAAAAGGACAGGAAGTGAGAGAGAACAATGGAAGAATGAATAAAATAAATGGAAGGAGTAGGAAAGAAAGGGAGAGAACTCAAATTGATGGGTCTGTGAAGGACGAGTGTGAACTACAGAAACAAACAACATGAATTCTCAAGGAGAATTGCCACAAGCAAAAGGCAGTGGAGGAGGGGTGATTATTAATGAGGCAAGGAGTCAGCAGCCGTCACTGGCAAATGAATGTGACAGATAAAAATTGAGCTTTTGGATCATTGGTGACTTTGCTGGGGGAACGGCGCCAAGAGGCTTTTTGCTAGAAAAATGATTTCAAATTAGGTGTGTTTTAGGAGAAAACTTGAAACAATGAAACAAGCGAAGTTACACAGTAGGTTTAATACTGTTTTAAGTGCAAAATTCAATTGAAAAGTAACAAGTATCAATATCGAATTTGATAAATGGTCTCTGCAGGGTATGGAGTGAGTTGAATGAGAAGAGGGTTTTCAACCTTTTCCTTTTTGTCACAAAAGACTATACAACCCATATTATTGAGGATTTGGTGAAGAAATGTATTTCACCAGGAGACTTATGCTGCAGCAGCAGCAGCCACAACGAGCCCCCACTCTCTGTGGGTGTCTCAGGGGGAGTCAAAAAAACAATTTCATACCTCACATATAAGCACCCCCTATTTTACTTCAGAACAGCAGCAACAACAGCAACAACAACAACCACCACATGGCCTACATCAACCACACCTGTCAAAAATCGGACTCAAAGATGAAAGAAAGTTGGACATTTCTACAGTTCAGCTCCAACAGAGAGAACAAACAGAACATCCAAGCTAGGAGTAATTCTTTGAAAAGGATATTGAAAGCCTAAAAAATCAAAATAGCTGGATTAATAACTTTTACATTTGTTTACAGTGGGGGGAACAGAACTGAGCAGATGGTATGTAACTAGTACCTGTGGCTAAGGTCTTAATTAAGAGAAACTACACACACACACACACACACACACACACACGCTCTAATGGAATAGAGTGGTCTGGTCTATGAGGTAAGCCTTTTAGTGACCTTCTTCGCTCAATTGAATGGAGCGGCAGACATCATTAGATAAGAACAGCAGGGGCTTTTTACCACACCGCCCAGTATACACCCTCATTAAAACCAACAACCTGTTTTCCCACAATCCCTGGTGGTGCTCCGGCGAAACGGGGGTGCTTTCGCAGGGGTCACTGCTGAGGGCTGGTCACAGCAGGTGGGAGGAGAGTTAGTGGACTGTGACGTAAACAACCCCACAAACAGAGCCAGACACATCCCTTATCAACAAGTTTATACAAATGGTGTAGCCTACTAGTGAATCATTTGCCTGGCAATCCTGCAAAATAACAATAATCATGAGCTATATAGTCCAACATGTTTGGTTGAGTGAGTGTCATGCAGGGAGAACACAAACAACTGAGGCTCAGTGAGGCTCCTTTAAACAATAACATTGGCCACTTTGTGCCAGCATGAGAGGACAAACATCACTTTCTTTTGGAGTGTCCACAACAGATTCAGGATTTTACATAATACCCAATATAATAGACCTGCACTCATTGTAACACCTACACAGTAGCACTCAATTGTAACACATGCACACACACACACACACACACACACACACACACACACACACACACACACACACACACACACACACACACACACACACACACACACACACACACACACAAGCATTGTATTGTAAACAGCCAGTGGGAAGTCACAGCTGAATAACCAAACACATCAATATACAAAATGCTAGTGGGGCTACAATGCTCTGACGCTGCAAGGACAATTATTGATGTTTTTAATCATGATCATGACTGCTGCGTGGAGTAGGTCCCCTAGTATAATGTTTCCATGGGTATGCTCTCTTGTGGAAGTAGTCCACAAGTTGCTGATTGGTAGAACCTAATTTAACTTGCAAAAATATTTGTCAAGCGCATCACTTTTGCACGCTTGAGTCAACATGTGACTGTCATTAGGTTTAATTGTGTTTCGGTGCCAGGCGATAACAGCCAAAACAGAGTAACATTTTTAATTGCTTGAAGATATTGATCAGCAATAGGTTATCTGAAAGAAGAAACATATGTTCTTCTCTGATTAGTAGTGTTTTTTTGTCATATTTATATGTGTATGGCATTCATGCAATCTAATAAACATCCAATCAAATAAAATAGGTAAAGGAATGCATACTCTAACATGGTCAAATGTATGTGGACACCTGCTCATGGAACATCTCATTCCAAAATCATGGGCATTAATATGGAGTTGGTTCCCCCTTGCTGCTATAACAGCCTCCACTCTTCTGGGAAGGCTTTTGACTAGATGTTGGAACATCGCTGTGGGGACTTGCTTCTATTCTGCCACAAAAGCATTAGTGAGGTCAGGCACTGATGTTGGGCGATTAGGTCTGGCTCGCAGTTGGCGTTCCAATTCATCCCAAAGGTGTTTGATGGTGTTGCGGTCAGGGCTCTGTGCAGGCCAGTCAAGTTCTTCCACACCGATCTCGACAAACCATTTCTGTATGGACCTTTACTTTGTGTATGGGCATTGTCATGCTGGAACAGCATTCCAAAACTGTTCCCACAAAGTTGGAAGCACAGAATCGACTAGAATGTCATTGTATGCTCCAGCGTTAAGATATCCCTTCACTGGAACTAAAGGGCCTAACCCCAACCATGAATAACAGCCTCAGAACATTATTCCTTCTCCACCAAACTTTATAGTTGGCACTATGCATTGCGGCAGGTAGCATTCTCCTCGCAACCGCCAAACTCAGATTCGTCTGTCGGAATGCCAGATGGTGAAGCGTGATTCATAACTCCAGAGAACACGTTTCCACTGCTCCAGAGTCCAATGTCAGCGAGCTTTACATCACTCCAGCCAACGCTTGGCATTGCGCATGGTGATATTAGGCTTGTGTGCGGCTGCTCGGTTATGGAAACCCATTTCATGAAGCTCCTGACAAACAGTTCTTGTATTGACGTTACTTCCAGAGGTAGTTTGGAACTCGGGTGCCACCTATGAGGGTGCCACATTGAGAGTCACTGAACTCTTCAGTACGGCCACTCTACTTCCAATTTTTCGCTATGGAGATTGCATGGCTGTGTGCTCTATTTTATACACCTGTCAGTAACGGGTGTTGCTGAAATAGCTGAATCCAATCATTTGAAGGGGTGTCCACATACTTTTGGTCATGTAGTGTATCATCACAGCATTAATTAACTATGATCAAGGGGCTTCACTGACATGTTGTAGGCTAATTAGTATGCAACCGCCTTGTGAAAGGTGCGTTATAATTCTGAGGAGAGAGTGCGTGAGCTACACAGAAACTTTTGCCTCCATATGAACCTAAAATCTCCAGTGGAACAGCTGCAAGATACTCTGATTCTTCCCAGCTTATAGCCAATATCAGTGCATCTCCTTGTCAAATAACATAAAACAAGCTATGTAACCTAGTTCCTAACCCTAACCTAAGCCAAACCAGAACTACTGTGTCTGGAATGCCTTTGCAAAGAAATAGGAAATGTACAGTGTTTCCTTGACACAAATGCCAGAGTCGATGCAATAAACCAAAAATACACCAATGCAATTTTCATGTCTTATTGTCCTTGTGTCACACGTCACAGATTTGTTCATGCAACTGAACACACCAATTTCTTCATACATTCAAAGTAATTTACACTCAATGGAATTCACACTTCACAGTCGCCGCCTCGGGCTTTGTGATCTCAAAGCATCAAAGAAAGACATAACTTCACTAGCTCAGTCTATTTCCCCGTCTATCTGTGGGAGAGGAGGGACACAATTTATTCCTGTTGCACTCCTGTGTGTCTGAAAACGATGTTCAAAGGTATCTGGGAGGCAGGTCGCAAATACTTGGCAAAACCCTGTGAACAGCCTGGGAAGGACCAGAAAATGATTTTGTGAAGATAAGCTGTGTCGTCCATCTCAAAGAGCATGCAATTTGGTGGCAATTTTCCATTTAGTTGGAAAATAAGATCCCACATTCATTCTAAGGCTGGAATTGGACAAAATAGCAGTCGTTTCGAGCCTGCCTTTCAGTCACCTCCTGGAGAAAAATCCCATTTTCAGTCCATTTGCTCGATCCCTTCATTCTCCTGTTCATCATTTAGCATGTGGACTTCATCAGAGGGCTCCCATGAGTAGAAACATTATCCTGAACCTTTTAGCCCCTGAATGGTTGTATTTTATGCTACAGAACAGGCATACTGAAGTTCAAAACAGAAATAGCAAAGGAAATGAAGTAGCACATCCGAAGCTCTATTTAGATAGTCAGCTTATGCATAAATAACCCACATGAAAATGATTCGCTCAAAGTTTCTTATTGTCAACCATCAAAGTATTTTCAACAAGATCATCATCTAATGAATTAAAATGTTTCTTAAGAAAGGCTTCCAACTAAACACTACATTCGAAAAGTATTCAGACCCCTTCCTTTTTCCCCCATTTTGTTACGTTACAGCTTTATTCTATAATGGATTAAATAAATAAAAATCCTCATCAATCTACACACAAAACCCCATCATGACAAAGAAAACACAGGTTAGAATTTTTTGTTGTTGTTGCAAATTTATAAAAAAGAAAAACAGAAATACCTTATTTACACAAGTATTCAGACCCTTTGCTATGAGACTCAAAATGGAGCGACATATTAACAGTCCTTCCTCCAAAAGACCCTTGAATGGATTACATTTTTATGAAAATCTCCAGAATCATGTTATTTTTTTGTTGCAATTTGTGTTTCCGATTGTGGCACACCACATAACCACTTCCATCAAAGAATTCAGAATATGATCACATACAGTGCACTCGGAAAGTCTTCAGACCCCTTGACTTTTTCACATTTTGTTACGTTACAGCCTTACAGTATTTTAAAATGGATTAAATAACACATTTTCCTCATCAATCTACACATAATACCCCATAATGACAAAGCAAAAACAGGTTTTTAGGAAGGTTTATTAAAAATTAAAAACAGAAAAACCTTGTTTCCGTAAGTATTCTGACCCTTTGCTGAGACTTGAAATTGAGCTCAGTTGCATCCTGTTTCCATTGATCATCCTTGATTGGAGTCCACCTGTGGTAAATTCAATTGATTGGACATGATTTAGAAAGGTACACATCTGTCTATATAAGGTCCCACAGTTGACCGTGCATGTCAGAGCAAAAACCAAGCCATGAGGTTAACTTCCTTAGGGTAGGGGGCACTATTTTCACCTCCGGATGAAAAGCGTGCCCAAAGTAAACGGCCTGCTACTCAGGCCCAGAAGCTAGGATATGCAGATTTAAGATTTGGATAGAAAACACTCTAAAGTTTCCAAACCTGTTAAAATAATGTCTGTGAGTATAACAGAACTCATAAGGCAGGCGAAGACCTGAGAAAAATCCATCCTGGAAGTGGGATTTTTTTGTTTTTATAATTTTCTATTGAATGCCATTACAGCATCCATTGATTTAGGACTCAAATTGCACTTCCTATGGCTTCCACTAGATGACAACAGTCTAGAAATTGTTTCAGGCTTGTATTCTGAAAAATGAGGGAGTAAGACCACTTTGAATGAGTGGACCATTCAGTGTCCCCGAGGGTTTTCATGCGCACGCCCGAGGGCATGACTTTCTTGTTTTTCTTTTATATTGACGAAGCTTTTGTCCGGTTGAAATGTTATTGATTATTATGACTAAAAACAACCTGAGGATTGATTATAAACATCATTTGACATGTTTCTATGAATTTTACTGATACTTTTCGGATTTTTCGTCTGTCTATTGTGACTGCCTGTGAGCCTGTGGATTACTGAAAAAAAACGCGCGAACAAAACTGAGGTTTTTGGATATAAAGATGGACTTTATCAAGCAAAACAAACATTTATTGAGTAAATGGGAGTCTTGTGAGTGCAACCATACGAAGATCAAAGGTGATTCATTTTATCACTATTTCTGACTTGTGGAACTCCTCTACTTGGCTGGTAACTGTTTGTAATGATTTGTCTGCTGGGTGCTGTTCTCAGATAATCGCATGGTATGCTTTCGCCGTAAAGCCTTTTGAAATCTGACACCGTGGTTGGATTAACAAGAAGTTAATCTTTAAACCGATGTATAACACTTGTATGTTTTATGCATTTTTATAATGAGTATTTCTGTTGTTGAATTTGGCACTCTGTAATTTCACTGGATGTTGGCCAGGTGGGACACTACCGTCCCACACCCCCTAGAGAGGTTAAAGGAATTGTCCATAGAGTTCTGAGACAGGATTGTGTCGAGGCAAAACATTTCTGCAGCATTCAAGGTCCCCAAGAACACAGTGGCCTCCATCAGTCTTAAATGGATGAAGTTTGGAACCACCAAGACTCTTCCTAGAGCTGGCCACCCAGCCAAACTGAGCAATCGGGGGAGAAGGGCCTTGGTCAGGGAGGTGACCAAGAACCAATGCTCACTCTGACAGAGCTCCAGAGTTCCTCTCTGGAGATAGGAGAACCTTCCAGAAGGACAACCATCAGCACTCCACCAGTCAGGCCTTTATGGTAGAGTGGCCTGATGGAAGCCACTCCTCAGTAAAAGGCACATGACAGCCCGCTTGGAGTTTGCCAAAAGGCACCTAAAGGATTCTCAAACTCCCCAAATACAGGTGTGCCACGCTTGTAGCGTCATACCCAAGAAGACTCAAGGCTGTAATCACTGCCAAAGATGCTTCAACAAAGCACTGAGTAAAGGGTTTGAATACTTATGTAAATGTCATTTCATTTTTAATTGTTTTTATAAATTTGCTAATAAAAAATATTTAAAAAAAACATTTTTGCCTTGTCATTATGGGGTATTGTGTGTAGATTGATGAGGGATTTAAAATAAAATCTATGTTAGAATAAGGCTATAACGTAACAAAATGTGGAAAAAGTCAAGGGGTCTGAGTACTTTCCAAATGCACTGTAATTCTGCCATTTTCAGTATGGAAAGATTCTTATACAGTAGGGAGAACAAGTATTTGATACACTGCCGATTTTGCAGGTTTTCCTACTTACAAAGCATGTAGAGGTCTGTAATTTTTATCATAGGTACACTTCAACTGTGAGAGATGGAATCTAGAACAAAAATCCAGAAAATCCCATTGTATGATTTTTAAGTAATTAATTTGCATTTTATTGCATGACATAAGTATTTGATACATCAGAAAAGCAGAACTTAATATTTGGTACAGAAACCTTTGTTTGTAATTACAGAGATCATACGTTTCCTGTAGTTCTTGACCAGGTTTGCACACACTGCAGCAGGGATTTTGGCCCACTCCTCCATACAGACCTTCTCCAGATCCTTCATGTTTCGGGGCTGTCACTGGGCAATACGGACTTTCAGCTCCCTCCAAAGATTTTCTATTGGGTTCAGGTCTGGAGACTGGCTAGGCCACTCCAGGACCTTGAGATGCTTCTTACGGAGCCACTCCTTAGTTGCCCTGGCTGTGTGTTTCGGGTCGTTGTCATGCTGGAAGACCCAGCCACGACCCATCTTCAATGCTCTTACTGAGGGAAAGAGGTTGTTGGCCAAGATCTCGCGATACATGGCCCCATCCATCCTCCCCTCAATACGGTGCAGTTGTCCTGTCCCCTATACAGAAAAGCATCCCCAAAGAATGATGTTTCCACCTCCATGCTTCACGGTTGGGATGGCGTTCTTGGGGTTGTACTCATCCTTCTTCTTCCTCCAAACACAGTGAGTGGAGTTTACACCAAAAAGCTCTATTTTTGTCTCATCAGCCCACATGACCTTCTCCTCTGGATCATCCAGATGGTCATTGGCAAACTTCAGACGGGCCATGACATGCGCTGGCTTGAGCAGGGGGACATTGCGTGCGCTGCAGGATTTTAATCCATGACGGCGTAGTGTGTTACTAATGGTTTTCTTTGAGACTGTGGTCCCAGCTCTCTTCAGGTCATTGACCAGGTCCTGCCGTGTAGTTCTGGGCTGATCCCTCACCGTCCTCATGATCATTGATGCCCCACGAGGTGAGATCTTGCATGGAGCCCAAGACTGAGGGTGATTGACCGTCATCTTGAACTTCTTCCATTTTCTAATAATTGCGCCAACAGTTGTTGCCTTCGCACCAAGCCGCTTGCCTATTGTCCTGTAGCCCATCCCAGCCTTGTGCAGGTCTACAATTTTATCCCTGATGTCCTTACACAGCTATCTGGTCTTGGCCATTGTGGAGAGGTTGGAGTCTGTTTGATTGAGTGGGTGGACAGGTGTCTTTTATACAGGTAACGAGTTCAAACAGGTGCAGTTAATACAGGTAATGAGTGGAGAACAGGAGGGCTTCTTAAAGAAAAACTAACAGGTCTGTGAGAGCCGGAATTCTTACTGGTTGGTAGGTGATCAAATACTTATGTCATGCAATAAAATGCAAATTAATTACTTAAAAATCATACAATGTGATTTTCTGAATTTTTGTTTTAGATTCCGTCTCTCACAGTTGAAGTGTACCTATGATAAAAATTACAGACCTCTACATGCTTTGTAAGTAGGAAAACCTACAAAATCGGCAATGTATCAAATACTTGTTCTCCCCACTGTATGTAGAATATCTATAACGCTATATCTGATTTCAACAGGGGCTGTCTGAAATGGTTTGCCATTAAGGATGAAGAAAAATAAACTTGCAAAAGATAGTGGTACCCTTCAAGGCTGATAAATGGAGCCTTTGGCTTCGATTTCTCTGAATGTGACGATCCATAGATGTGTCTCATTAGGTGGGCGCAGGCAACACAAAGAGTATTAAGCCCTGATCAGCCATTTTCAACAGGGCCTCTGGAACCCTCCCTTAGTGATCAATACACAGTGTCCCCTTTTTCATTTACTGGTTACCTCATCTTTTCACAAATCTCACAAACTCCTGGGACTCTTGAGACAGTTCAGCAAATTTCTCAGTCTCTAGAAAGGTACATAAGGCAATAACACTATGAGTGCCCAAGACCTTTTGAGCTCCTGGAGCATGGCGGCAAACCTTCCTGATCATTCCTCTGATATCTGCAATTATGATAATGATAATGATGAGCACAATTATCTGGGCGTCCATCTGCACTGGGTTAATGCGGAGGAGATTAGAGGTGGCGGAGGTGACTGTGGCCAGTAGAGAAGAGACAAGTCAAGTCGACTCTGTTCTTGACAGAAGGTTAAGTAAATAAACATTTAAAGGCTGTGAAGAAATCAATGCAAGGACATGAAGAGGGAGCAAACAAAGCAGTATAGACCTGAATTGAGACCTGAATGCAGACCATATAGAAAGGCAACTAACTTCTTTAGAAGTTTAAAAAAGGATACTGGGGTGATATACAGTTGAAGTCGGAAGTTTACATATACCTTAGCCAAATACATTTAAGCTCAGTTTTTCACAATTACTGACATTTATTCCTAGTAAAAATTCCCTGTCTTAGGTCAGTTAGGATCACCACTTTATTTAAAGAATGTGAAATGTCAGAATAATAGCAGAGACAATGATTTATTCCAGCTTTTATTTCTTTCATCACATTCCCAGTTGGTCAGAAGTTTACATACACTCAATTAGTATTTGGTAGCATTGCCTTAAATTGTTTAACTTGGGTCAAATGTTTCAGGTAGCCTTCCACAAGCTTCCCACAATAAGTTGGGTGAATGTTGGCCCATTCCTCCTGACAGAGCTGGTGTAACTGAGTCAGGTTTGTTGGCCTCCTTGCTCGCACACGCTTTTTCCGTTATGCCCACATATTTTCTATGGGATTGAGGTCAGGGCTTTGTGATGGCCACTCCAAAACCTTGACTTTGTTGTCCTTAAGCCATTTTGCCACAACTTTGGAAGTATGATTGGAGTCATTGTCCATTTGGAAGACCCATTTGCAACCAAGCTTTAACTTCCTGACTGATGTCTTGAGATGTTGCTTCAATATATCCACATAATTTTCCTGCCTCATGATGCCATTTATTTTGTGAAGTGCACAAGTCCCTCCTGCAGCAAAGCACCCCCACAACATGACGCTGCCACCCCTGTGCTTCACGGTTGGGATGGAGTTCTTTGGCTTGCAAGCCTCCCACTTTTTCCTCCAAACATAACGATGGTCATTATGGCCAAACAGTTCTATTTTTGTTTCATCAGACCAGAGGACATTTCTCCAAAAAGTACGATCTTTGTCCCCATATACAGTTGCAAAACATAGTCTGGCTTTTTTATGGCGGTTTTGGAGCAGTGGCTTCTTTCTTGCTCAGGTTATGTCGATATAGAACTCGTTTTACTGTGGATATTGATACTTTTGTACCTGTTTCCTCCAGCATCTTACAAGGTCCTTTGCTATTGTTCTAGGATTGATTTGCACTTTTCTCACCAAAGTACGTTCATCTATAGGAGACGCGTCTCCTTCCTAAGCGGTATGATGGCTGCATGGTCCCATGGTGTTTATACTTGCGTACTATTGTTTGTAGAGATGAACGTGGTACCTTCAGGCGTTTGGAAATTGCTCCCAAGGATGAACCAGAATTTTCTTTCTGAGGTCTTGGCTGATTTCTTTTGATTTTCCCATGATGTCAAGCAAAGAGGCACTGAGTTTAAAGGTAGGCCTTGAAATACATCCACAGGTACACCTCCAATTGACTCAAATGATGCCAATTAGCCTATCAGAAGCTTCTAAAGCCATGACATCCTTTTCTGGAATTTTCCAAGCTGTTTAAAGGCACAGTAAACAAGTGTAGGTAAACTTCTGACCCACTGGAATTGTGATACAGTGAATTATAAGTGAAATAATCTGGCTGTAAACAATTGTTGGGAAAATTACTTGTGTCATGCACAAAGTAGATATCCTAACCAACCTGCCAAAACTATAATTTGTTAATAAGAAATTTGTGGAGTGGTTGAAAAGCAAGTTTTAATGACTCCAACATAAGTGTATGTAAACTTCCGACTTCAACTGTACATCAGCAGTGAGTGGTTAGCTTTCAAACTGAAGCATTTGTAATGGAAGAAAAAATACAACTTTTCATAGAATATTAAGTTGGGCTGGGATCCTGTCATCAGAACAGGCCCAGAATTTTGTATTTACTTGTATTCATCCAGGGGAGTCAATTAAGAAAAAAATATTATTTATAATGACGGCCTAAAAGCCTGGGCTGTGGGTGGAATAAAGTTGTCTCCCTGAAACACAACATTGGGCCTGGGGACTGGGCCAGTGGTGCTATGACTTCTGGGGGTCTGCCTCAGCCTCACTCCCTCTCCTGTGTGGGTAAGGACATCGCCCCCCCAGGAGGAAATCCAGAATTCCTTTAACCAGGATTTTTAGGTTTGTAGCACATTTGTAGAAAGTTAGCAGAACTTTGCAACCCTACCTAGGAGTGGTGTGTGTGGTGTGTGTGGTGTGTGTGTGTGTGTGTTTGTGTGGGTGCATGCTCTCTCCTGTATGATTAGAATACCAAATCATCCTAAAGCATGCATTTCAATCCTCAGATGGAATAATGAGGAAACTCATAATGAACGCTCAAATAATGCATGGAAATAGCTGTTATGTAGATGGCTGGTGGGCATGGAGAAGCTGTAGGAGGGAGAGGACTACTGGAACCCTACTGAGAGAGACATTGTACGAATAGATATTCTTGGGATTACACAGTATGTCAAAGGAGAGAGAGAGATCAAGCGCTAGAAGCTATCCAAGATCTTTTGTACCATCAGAGGAACCCAAAATCCCAAACAAATAAAACACTAGCACAAGATTGGCAGTATGCTTCAAATTTAGAGTGTAACCAATCGGGTAAGCAAACCCAGGTCTGCTATTTTCATCATCAAAATATTTTGCCAAAACTGTGGCAAACCTAAAGTACACCCTCCATAATATCTACCAGGGTTATTAACTTTAAAGATGTTGGTTACGTTAATCAAGGAGTTCCTCAGCCTACCAATATCTTCAAGTGTAAGTATACAGCAAGTGTGTCTTAATTGGAAACAGCATCATTGGGAATAATGGCAGTGGACGAGTGGTTCCATGGAAGCCAGTAGTAATTACGTCAGTGGCAGGGCCTGCAGCAGTTTGGAGTCAGCTACTACAACCACTCCTGCTACTGTAGCTTAGCTATCACACCTGCTCCCACTCCCCCTCCATGGCGCTCAAAGCGCCAGGCTCCCCGGCATTACGCACTACTGCCACCATCATTATGCACACCTGCCTTACCCCGCACGCGCATCAGCGATTATTGGACTCACCTGGACTCAATCACCTCTGTCATTACCTTCCCTATATCTGTCTGGTTCCCCGCTCTGTTCCCTGCTTCAGCATTAATTGTCGTTTATCGTTTTGTACCCGTGTACTGACAGTGTTCTTGTCTTGGTCTTTGTCTGTTTCTTGAGTAAATATTGACTCCCCGTACCTGATCCTCATCTCCGGCGTTGGCCCTTACAGAATGCTGAAGCCACCAAACGAAGCATTGGGGAGTGCTGGCTTTCCGGTTGGTGGTGACGTTGGGTGGGTCCAGAGGCCACCACCGATGGAACCGGGGGTGCCTAAGCCAGCTCGTCGGGCTGTCACGCCCTAGCTGGCGCGAGAGGTTTATTGCCCCGGTTGGCTCGGAAGGCGCCCATCCCACATCAGGCCTCATCCGGATCGTCAGGGTTTTACGTCCAGCCGGCTCGTCAGGCTGCTACGCCTCAGCCGGATCATCGGACTCCCACGCCTCAGAGGGAATGACAGGCTTTCACGCCCCAGCCGGATCGTCAGGCTCCTATGCCTCAGCCGGCTCGCCAGGCTCCCATGCCAGCAGAGGCTGGTACGTCGGGAGTTTACGCCCAGCTGGCTTTTCCAGCGCCCGTGCCTCGGCCAGCCGGTCAGGCTCGCCCAGGTGGGCCCCTAGAGGGGGTGGGGGTGTACTGTCACACCTGCTCCCGCTCCCCCTCCCTGGTGCTCGAAGGCGCCAGGCTCCTCAGCATTACGCACTCCTGCCACCATCATTACGCACACCTGCCTTTCCCCCGTCATGCGCATCAGCGATTATTGGACTCACCTGGACTCAATCACCTCTGTCATTACCTCCCCTATATTTGTCTGGTTCCCCGCTCTGTTCCCTGCTTCAGCATTAATTGGCGCTGTTCTTGTCTTGGTCTTTGTCTGTTTCTTGATTAAATGTTGACTCCCCGTACCTGCTTCTCATCTCCGGCGTCGGTCCTAACATTAGCATAAGCCTGAGCAAGAGGAGAGGTGCAATCTGCAGTCCTCCTGTATTCTTGTGTTTCACAGGCAAGGGAACTAATCCTCAAAAACAGAGGCATTGTTTTCTTCCCATTTCAGCTTTCTCAGACCTGCGCAGCTAGCACATAACATTCTGAGAACTAGAGAACGAGCCGATACATTGTGATGATATTGGCCTTTTCTAGTCTATCAGTTATTGGCCCTTCTCTATCAGCTTTGCCGATAATCCCTCTACATAGCAAAGCTGCTGCTATGCCAGCCGCCACTCACCGGCTGAGCCACGAGCACTGCATAATGCAGAGGAATGTTTAGCTGGGAAAAATCAGCACTAGAAAGCAGCAAGTAGCAAGCTAGCTCATTCTCAAACAGAAAGCTGCAGTATTGAGAAATGGATGAATTGACACAGTGACCAAAATCGAACTCCTGTTGCAAATATTAGTTTAGTTAATACACTAATAAAATAAGGCTTGTGTCGACGTGCCCGGACATGCATGCAATAAGCAATCTATTTTAGTAGATCATTTTCTTAATCTTTGCTAACAGGTCACATAGTTAACGCGTTCTTCTGTGGTGTTAACTAGCCAGCTATATTAGCATAGCTGGCTAGACAAAAATGGTGCTAAGATATCAGATAGGAGCTAATAGCCAATGTAGCTAGCTAACGTTAGCTGGTTATCATTTTAAACATGCACCATTTTCGTTAACGAGCCATCTGACTTGGGGTGTAATGTTAGCTATTTACTGGTGTGCTGATCTGACCAGCTGCAATCTTATCTGTAAATTGATAATTGATAGTCAGATTAGATTATTTTGGTAATAGGGAAGAAAGTATTTTAAAATGCCTACATAAATGTTGACAACAGGTTCAGCTACCTAAGAATCTTCCAGCATGTTTATGGACCAAGAAAGCTGTAGATCAGCGCACGCATTCTCACTTCTCAAACTATGGGCAAATTTGAATCATTCAGATGTGCATTGACGTTTCAATTTTTTTCTTACGCTCGCTCTCCTTGTTAGATATTATACCCATTTATGGCTTGGTAGTAAACATAGTAAACGTCATCGCCATTGAGCTAGTTCTCATAATAGCAGTAAACGGCACCAAGTTATATGAGCGACGGAGAGAGATGTGAGGAGATGTGAAAGGGAGCGGAGTTACAATCTCCCTCTATCCAATCGTAGCATTTCTTGACAGATAGCTGAACTAGCCAATTGAGTTGTTCCGAATTTCATCTTGGCAGCTGAGTTGTTTAGAGATGCGTCCTGTCTAGAGGTCGACCGATTATTCGGCATGGCCGATTAATTAGGGCCGATTTCAAGTTTTCATAATAATCGGGATTCTGACTTATTGGATGCCGATTATGGCCGATTACATTGCAATCCAAGAGGAGACTGCGTGGCAGGCTGACCACCTGTTACGTGAGTGCAGCATCAAAAGGACCTTGTGGCTGCAAGGAGCCAAGGTAAGTTGATAGCTAGCATTAAACGTATCTTATAAAAACCATCATTCTTCACATAATCACTAATTAACTACACATGGTTGATGATATTACTAGGTTAACTAGCTTGTCCTGCGTTGCATATAATCAAACCGGTGCCCGTTAATTTATCATCGAATCACAGCCTACTTCAACTTCGCCAAACGGGTGATGATTTAACAAAAGCACATTTGCGAAAAAAGCACAATCGCACAAAAGCACAACATCAATGCCTTCCTTAAAATCAATACACAGAAGTATATATTTTTAAACCTGCATATTTAGTTAAAAGAAATGCATGTTAGCAGGCAATATTAACTAGGGAGATTGTGTCACTTCTCTTGCGTTCTGTGCAAGCAGAGTCAGAGTGTATGCAACAGTTTGCTCCGCCTGGCTCATTGCGAACTGTGTGAAGACCATTTCTTCCTAACAAAGACCGTAATAAATTTGCCAGAATGATTTACATGATTATGACATAACATTGAAGGTTGTGCAATGTAACAGCAATATTTAGACTTAGGGTTGCCACCCATTTGATCAAATACGGAACGGTTCCAGATTTCACTGAAAGAATAAATGTTTTGTTTTCGAAATTATAGTTTCCGGATCCGACCATATTAATGACCAAAGGCTCGTATTTCTGTGTGTTTATTATAGTTAAGTCTATGATTTGATATTTGATAGACCAGTCTAACTGAGCAGTGGTAGGCAGCAGCAGGCTCGTAAGCATTCATTCAAACAGCACTTTACTGCGTTTGCCAGCAGCTCTTAGCACTGCTGGATGCACAGCGCTGTTTATGACTTCAAGCCTATCAACTCCCGAGATTAGGCTGGCAATACTAAAGTGCCTGTAAGAACATCAAATAGTCAAAGGTATATGAAATACAAATGGTATAGAGAGAAATGCAAATTAATTACTTAAAAATCATACAATGTGATTTTCTGGATTTTTGTTCTAGATTCCGTCTCTCACAGTTGAAATGTAACTATGATAAAAATTACAGACCTCTACATGCTTTGTAAGTAGGAAAACCTGCAAAATCGGCAGTGTATCAAATACTTGTTCTCCCCACTGTACATCCCCTATCATGGGATAGGCCTATGCTGGATGCTCATAAAAGTTGTCCATCCTAAAACCGGATGCTGAACAGTCGGCAAAGGATGGAAATGAAACTTCTGAAGCATGTGCCATTGGTTGAAATCTGTTTTATCACCCCACCCCAATGTGATTTTCTGGATTTTTGTTCTAGATTTTTGTTCTGATGTGGGACACCACAAGCTTTCAATAGTTTAGGGGCAGCTAAATGTTTAGCAGTATAGAATAATCATGCTCGACATCAACACTACAGCTCAGAGAGTTCCTTGCTCACTTCACCATGGCAACAGTGTTTGAATGGTATTGATATCCATGGCAAAAGTTTCTGCGACGTTCATCTGCTTGGTGCACGAGGTAGACACCACGTCTATACTGATTAAAAACTTGTGTGAAAGAACTATTTCACGCTCATCTCATGTATAATGGATGAATAGATATCGATGTTCTTCTGTTGTTTGTTGGGAGTGCAATGCTTCAAATATTTCTTGAAAAAAATCTAGAACACTAAGTTCAGTCATGCAAGATGGATCATCAACGTGGCTACAGTTTCATTTTGTTTCATCACACTCCATCAGTGTGTCCGGGATGGTAGAGATCCAGAAAAAAATAAAAGAAGTCTCCCGCAAGGCTGTAATAGAAAAGAAGCTCATCTCCATTTCCCGTCTCATCAATATCTTTCCAGGATATATCAACACAAGACCAACAAATGAGAAAAGAAAATTGGACAAAATTAGGAATATGCTACTTTATATATGCAAAGTAAATATAAACCCAATAGTCTAATATCTCTGCTGCCTTTAGGTGGAATTGAGGTATACAATGCATTCAGAAACTATTCAGACCCCTTCACTTTTTCCACACTTTGTTATGTTATAGGCTTACTCTAAAATGTATTAAATTGTTTTTTTTCTCATGTATCTACACACAATACCCCATAATGACAAGGAAAACTGGTATTTTGAAAAACTGAAATATAGTATTCAGACTCTTTACTAGGTACTTGTTGAAGCACCTTTAGCAGTGATTACAGCCTCGAGTCTTCTTGGGTATGATGCTAAAAGCTTGGCACACCTGTATTTGGGGAGTTTCTCCCATTCTTCTAAGCAGATCCTCTTAAGCTCTGTCAGGTTGGGGGGGAGTGTCGCTGCACAGCTATATTCAGGTCTCTGCAGAGACGTTCGACCGGCTCTGACTGGGCCACTCAAGGACATTCAGAGACTTGTCCCGAAGCCATTCCTACATTGTCATGGCAGTGTGCTTAGGGTTGTTGTCCTGTTGGAAGGTGAACCTTCGCCCCAGTCTGAGGTCCTGAACACTCTGAAGCAGGTTTTCATCAATGATCACTATGTACTTTACTCCATTCATCTTTCCCTCGATCCTGACTAGTCTCCCAGTATCTGCCTCTGAAAAACATCCCCACACCAATTGATGCTGCCACCACCATGTTTCACTGTAGGGATGGTCCCAGGTTCCCTCCAGATGTGACGCTTGGCATTCAGGCCAAATAGATCAATCTTGGTTTCCTTAGACCAGAGAATCTTGTTTCTCATGGTCAGAGTCCTTTAGGTGCTTTTTTGCAAACTGTTGGTTGCAAAAGTTGGTTGTCATGTGCCTTTTACTGAGTAGTGGCTTCCGTCTGGCCACTACCATAAATGCCTGATTGGTGGAGTGCTGCAGAAATGGTTGTCCTTCTGGAAGGTTCTTCCATGTCCACAGAGGAACTCTGGAGCTCTGTCAGAGTGACCATCGGGTTCTTGGTCACCTCCCTGACCAAGGCCCTTCTCCCCCAATTGCTCAGTTTGGCCAGGCGGCCAGCTCTAGGAAGAGTCTTGGTGGTTCCAAACTTCTTCCATTTAAGAATGATGGAGGCCATTGTCTTCTTGCTGACCTTCAGTGATGAAGACATTTTTTGGTACCCTTACCCAGATTTGTGCCTCAACACAATCCTGCCTCGAAGCTCTACGGACAATGCTTTCGACCTCATGGCTTGGTTTTTACTCTGACATGCACTGTGAACTGTGGAACCTTATATAGACAGGTGTGTGCCTTTCCAAATCATGTCAAATCAATTGAATTTACCACAGGTGGACTCCAATCAAGTTGTAGAAACATCTCAAGGATGATCAATGGAAACACGATGCAACTGAGCTCAATTTCAAGTCTCATAGCAAAGGGTCGGAATACTTATGGAAACAAGGTTTTTCTGTTTTTAATTTTTAATAAATGTGCAAACATTCCTAAAAACCTGTTTTTGCTTTGTCATTATGGGGTATTGTGTGTAGATTGATGAGGAAAATGTGTTATTTAATCCATTTTAAAATACTGTAAGGCTGTAACGTAACAAAATGTGGAAAAAGTCAAGGGGTCTGAAGACTTTCCAAGTGCACTGTATGTGATCATATTCTGAATTCTTTGATGGAAGTAGTTATGTGGTGTGCCACAATCGGAAACACAAATTGCAACAAAAAAAGAACATGCTTTTGGAGATTTTCATTAAAATGTAATCCATTCAAGGGTCTTTTGGAGGAAGGACTGTTAATATGTATTTGACATTTGTAACTTAAAGCATTATTGAAAAATAATGAATTGAAGGTGGAACATTTGTGACATTTTGGCCTTAACCAGGTCTCATTTAAGACTCCATAATGTTTAATCTGTAGGTGCTACAAACATTGGCATTATATGAAGCTTTACTGCTTGCTCTGTAATATGAGTAGTATTTGTATTTAAACAACAATTTTCTTATATTAATTCATGAATATTGAAAAATATAGACACGAATACTGAAAATAAACCATTTTTGATTAGGCACATTTTTCAATATATTGTTGAACATAATATACTCTCTGCTAGTTTTAAAGTAATGACCCCTTTTATTCAGAGAAATTTGCATAGTAGGCAATGTAACCAATCACAGCCCTCCTTTTACTTGTATCATTGCAAATTGAATCCATTTTCACATTCACTCTGTTGGTAATGCTTACAAATTGGATTATAACTCCAAAAGTAGAAGAGATCCCACTCTGGAACTTTCATATGCCCATAGAGTATATTTTGTTAAAAAAATATATTGAAAGATTATCCTTTTTTTAATGTATATTTTCAAAATTCATGTTTATATTTTTCAATATGAATACATTTTTAAATGTAATAACTAAGGCTCCTGTAATGTATTATTTTGCCAAGATGGATGTGGCCTAACTTTGAAATCCCATAGTTTTCTATTGAATATATAAACATACAGTGCCTTCAGAAAGTACACTGCTCAAAAAAATAAAGGGAACACTTAAACAACACATCCTAGATCTGAATGAAAGAAATAATCGTATTAAATACTTTTCTCTTTACATAGTTGAACGTGCTGACAACAAAATCACACAAAAATAATACATGGAAATCCAATTTATCAACCCATGGACGTCTGGATTTGGAGTCACACTCAAAATTAAAGTGGAAAACCACACTACAGGCTGATCCAACTTTGATGTAATGTCCTTAAAACAAGTCAAAATGAGGCTCAGTAGTGTGTGTGGCCTCCACGTGCCTGTATGACCTCCCTACAATGCCTGGGCATGCTCCTGATGAGGTGGCGGATGGTCTCCTGAGGGATCTCCTCCCAGTCCTGGACTAAAGCATCCGCCAACTCCTGGACAGTCTGTGGTGCAACGTGGCGTTGGTGGATGGAGCGAAACATGATATCCCAGATGTGCTCAATTGGATTCAGGTCTGGGGAACGGGCGGGCCAGTCCATAGTATCAATGCCTTCCTCTTGCAGGAACTGCTGACACACTCCAGCCACATGAGGTCTAGCATTGTCTTGCATTAGGAGAAACCCAGGGCCAACCGCACCAGCATATGGTCTCACAAGGGGTCTGAGGATCTCATCTCGGTACCTAATGGCAGTCAGGCTACCTCTGGCGAGCACATGGAGGGCTGTGCGGCCCCCCAAAGAAATGCCACCCCACACCATGACTGACCCACCGCCAAACCAGTCATGCTGGAGGATGTTGCAGGCAGCAGAACGTTCTCCACGGCGTCTCCAGACTCTGTCACGTCTGTCACATGTGCTCAGTGTGAACCTGCTTCATCTGTGAAGAGCACAGGGCGCCAGTGGCGAATTTGCCAATCTTGGTGTTCTCTGGCAAATGCCAAACGTCCTGCACGGTGTTGGGCTGTGAGCACAACCCCCACCTGTGGACGACGGGCCCTCATACCACCCTCATGGAGTCTGTTTCTGACCATTTGAGCAGACACATGCACATTTGTGGCCTGCTGGAGGTCATTTTGCAGGGCTCTGGCAGTGCTCCTCCTGCTCCTCCTTGCACAAAGGCGGAGGTAGCGGTCCTGCTGCTGGGTTGTTGCCCTTCTACGGCCTCCTCCACGTCTCCTGATGTACTGGCCTGTCTCCTGGTAGACACCAGGAGACAGGCCAGGCCATGCTCTGGACACTACGCTGACAGACACAACAAACCTTCTTGCCACAGCTCGCATTGATGTACCATCCTGGATGAGCTGCACTACCTGAGCCACTTGTGTGGGTTGTAGATTCCGTCTCATGCTACCACTAGAGTGAAAGCACCGCCAGCATTCAAAAGTGACCAAAACATCAGCCAGGAAGCATAGGAACTGAGAAGTGGTCTGTGGTCACCACCTGCAGAACCACTCCTTTATTGGGGGTGTCTTGCTAATTGCCTATAATTTCCACCTGTTGTCTATTCCATTTGCACAACAGCATGTGAAATGTATTGTCAATCAGTGTTGCTTCCTAAGTGGACAGTTTGATTATACAGAAGTGTGATTGACTTGGAGTTACATTGTGTTGTTTAAGTGTTCCCTTTATTTTTTTGAGCAGTATACAGTGGGGCAAAAAAGTATTTAGTCAGCCACCAATTGTGCAAGTTCTCCCACTTAAAAAGATGAGAGAGGCCTGTAATTTTCATCATAGGTACACTTCAACTATGACAGACAAAATGAGAAAAAAGAATCCAGAAAATCACATTGTAGGATTTTTTATGAATTTATTTGCAAATTATGGTGGAAAATAAGTATTTGGTCAATAACAAAAGTTTATCTCAATACTTTGTTATATACCCTTTGCTGGCAATGACACAGGCCAAACGTTTTCTGTAAGTCTTCACAAGGTTTTCTCACACTGTTGCTGGTATTTTGGCCCATTCCTCCATGCAGATCTCCTCTAGAGCAGTGATGTTTTGGGGCTGTCGCCGGGCAACACGGACTTTCAACTCCCTCCAAAGAGTTTCTATGGGGTTGAGATCTGGAGACTGGCTAGGCCACTCCAGGACCTTGAAATGCTTCTTACGAAGCCACTCCTTCGTTGCCCGGGCGGTGTGTTTGGGATCATTGTCATGCTGAAAGACCCAGCCACGTTTCATCTTCAATGCCCTTGCTGATGGAAGGAGGTTTTCACTCAAAATCTCACGATACATGGCCCCATTCATTCTTTCCTTTACACGGATCAGTCGTCCTAGTCCCTTTGCAGAAAAACAGCCCCAAAGCATGATGTTTCCACCCCCATGCTTCACAGTAGGTATGGTGTTCTTTGGATGCAACTCAGCATTCTTTGTCCTCCAAACACGACGAGTTGAGTTTATACCAAAAAGTTATATTTTGGTTTCATCTGACCATATGACATTCTCCCAATCCTCTTCTGGATCATCCAAATGCTCTCTAGCAAACTTCAGACGGGCCTGGACATGTACTGGCTTAAGCAGGGGGACACGTCTGGCACTGCAGGATTTGAGTCCCTGGCGGCGTAGTGTGTTACTGATGGTAGGCTTTGTTACTTTGGTCCCAGCTCTCTGCAGGTCATTCACTAGGTCCCCCCGTGTGCTTCTGGGATTTTTGCTCACCGTTCTTGTGATCATTTTGACCCCACGGGGTGAGATCTTGCGTGGAGCCCCAGATCGAGGGAGATTATCAGTGGTCTTGTATGTCTTCCATTTCCTAATAATTGCTCCCACAGTTGATTTCTTCAAACCAAGCTGCTTACCTATTGCAGATTCAGTCTTCCCAGCCTGGTGCAGGTCTACAATTTTGTTTCTGGTGTCCTTTGACAGCTCTTTGGTCTTGGCCATAGTGGAGTTTGGAGTGTGACTGTTTGAGGTTGTGGACAGGTGTCTTTTATACTGATAACAAGTTCAAACAGGTGCCATTAATACAGGTAACGAGTGGAGGACAGAGGAGCTTCTTAAAGAAGAAGTTACAGGTCTGTGAGAGCCAGAAATCTTGCTTGTTTGTAGGTGACCAAATACTCATTTTCCACCATAATTTGCAAATAAATTCATATATAATCCTACAATGTGATTTTCTGGATTTATTTTTCTCATTTTGTCTGTCATAGTTGACGTGTACCTATGATGAAAATTACAGGCCTCTCTCATCTTTTTAAGTGGGAGAACTTGCACAATTTTTATTTTATTTATTTTTATTTCACCTTTATTTAACCAGGTAGGCAAGTTGAGAACAAGTTCTCATTTACAATTGCGACCTGGCCAAGATAAAGCAAAGCAGTTCGACAACATACAACAACACAGAGTTACACATGGAGTAAACAACATACAGTCAATAATACAGTAGAAAAAAAATAAGACTATATACAATGTGAGCAAATGATGTGAGATAAGGGAGGTAAAAGCAAAAAAATGCCATGGTGGCAAAGTAAATAAAGTATAGCAAGAAAAACACTGGAATGGTAGATTTGTAGTTTGAAGAAAGTTCAAAGTTCAAATATAAATAATATGGTGCAAAGGAGCAAAATAAATAAAATAAATAAATACAGTAGGGGAAGAGGTAGTAGTTTGGGCTAGAGTATAGATGGGCTATGTACAGGTGCAGTGATCTGTGAGCTGCTCTGACAGCTGGTGCTTAAAGCTAGTGAGGGAGATAAGTGTTTCCAATTTCAGAGATTTTTGTAGTTCGTTCCAGTCGTTGGCAGCAGAGAACTGGAAGGAGAGACGACCAAAGGAGGAGTTGGCTTTAGGGGTGACCAGAGAGATATACCTGCTGGAGCGCGTGCTACAGGTGGGTGCTGCTATGGTGACCAGTGAGCGGAGGTAAGGGGGGACTTTACCTAGCAGGGTCTTGTAGATGACCTGGAGACAATGTGTTTGGCGACGATTATGAAGTGAAGGCCAGCCAACGAGAGCATACAGATCGCAGTGGTGGGTTGTATATGGGGCTTTGGTGACAAAACGGATGGCACTGTGATAGACTGCATCCAGCTTGTTGAGTAGGGTATTGGAGGCTATTTTGTAAATGACATCGCCGAAGTCGAGGATTGGTAGGATGGTCAGTTTTACGAGGGTATGTTTGGCAGCATGAGTGAAGGATGCTTTGTTGCGAAATAGGAAGCCAATTCTAGATTTCACTTTGGATTGGAGATGATTGATGTGAGTCTGGAAGGAGAGTTTACAGTCTAACCAGACACCTAGGTATTTGTAGTTGTCCACAAATTCTAAGTTAGAACCGTCCAGAGAAGTTATGCTGGATGGGCGGGCAGGTGCAGGCAGCGATCGGTTGAAGAGCATGCATTTAGTTTTACTTGTGTTTAGGAGCAGTTGGAGGCCACGGAAGGAGAGTTGAATGGCATTGAAGCTCGTCTGGAGGGTTGTTAACACAGTGTCCAAAGAAGGGCCAGAAGTATACAGAATGGTGTCGTCTGCGTAGAGGTGGATCAGAGATTCACCAGCAGCAAGAGCGACATCATTTATGTATACAGAGAAAAGAGTTGGCCCAAGAATTGAACCCTGTGGTACCCCCATAGAGACTGCCAGAGGTCCAGACAGTAGGCCCTCCGATTTGACACACTGAACTCTGTCAGAGAAGTAGTTGGTGAACCAGGCGACGCAATCGTTTGAGAAACCAAGGCTACTAAGTCTGCCGATGAGGATGTGGTGATTAACAGAGTCAAAAGCTTTGGCCAGGTCAATGAATACGGCAGCACAGTATTGTTTCTTATCGATGGCGGTTACGATGTCGTTTAGGACCTTGAGCGTGGCTGAGGTGCACCCATGACCAGCTCTGAAACCAGATTGCATAGCGGAGAGGGTGCGGTGGGATTCGAAATAGTCGGTAATCTGTTTGTTGACTTGGCTTTCGAAGACCTTAGAAAGGCAGGGTAGGATGGATATAGGTCTGTAGCAATTTGGGTCAAGAGTGTCACCTCCTTTGAAGAGGGGGATGACAGCAGCTGCTTTCCAATCTATGGGAATCTCAGACGACACGAAAGAGAGGTTGAACAGGCTAGTAATAGGGGTTGCAATAATTTCGGCAGATAATTTTAGAAAGAAAGGGTCCAGATTGTCAAGCCCAGCTGATTTGTAGGGGTCCAGATTTTGCAGCTCTTTCAGAACATCAGCTGAATGGATTTGGGAGAAGGAGAAATGGGGGAGGTTTGGGCGAGTAGCTGTGGGGGGTGCAGTGCTGTTGAATGCAGTAGGGGTAGTTAGGTGGAAAGCATGGCCAGCCGTAGAAAAATGCTTATTGAAATTCTCAATTATAGTGGGCTTATCGGTGGTGACACAGTTTCCTATCCTCAGTGCAGTGGGCAGTTGGGAGGAGGTGTTCTTATTCTCCATGGACTTTACAATGTCCCAGAACTTTTTAGAGTTGGAGTTGCACGAAGCAAATTTTTGTTTGAAAAAGCTAGCCTTGGCGTTTCTAACTGCCTGTGTGTATTGGTTTCTAATTGGTGGCTGACTAAATACTTTTTTTGCCCCACTGTATTTACACCCCTTGACTTATTCAAAATTGTGTTACAACCTGAATTTAAAATGGATTAAAGTGATATTTTTTTGTCACTGGCCTACACACAATAACCCATAATGTCAAATTGGAATTATGTTTTTCAAATTTTTACAAATGAATTAGAAATAAAAATCTGAAATGTCTTGAGTCAGTAAGTCTTCAACCCCTTTGTTATGGAAGCCTAAATAAGTTTAGGAGTAAAAAGTGCTTAATGGGCCTCCTGGCACTGTATCGCAGTGCCTGAGGGGTCACTACAGCCCCGGGTTCGATCGCAGTCTTTGTCAAAGTCGGCTGTGACCGAGAGACCCATGAGGCGGTGCACAATTGCCCTAGCGTCGTCCGGGTTAGGGGAGGGTTTGGCCGGCCGGGATTTCATGTCCCATCACGCTCCAGTGACTCCATGTGGCGGGCAGGCGCCTGCAAGCCGATTTCAGACGCCAGCTGTACGGTGTTTCCTCCATCACATTGGTGCGGCTGGCTTCTGGGTTAAAGCAAGCAGTGTGTCAAGAAGCAGTGCTTGGCATGGTCATGTTTTGGAGGACACGTCGCTCTCAATTTTTGCCTCTCCCAAGTCCGTACGCGAGTTGCAGCGACGGGACAAGACTGTAACTACCAATTAGGTATCACGAAAAAGGGGGTAGAAAGTACACAAAAATAAAAGATTCTTAACAAGTCACATAATAAGTTGCATAGACTCACTGTGTGCAATAATAGTGTTCAATGTGATTTTTGAATGCCTACCTCATCTCTGTCCCACACACATACAGTTATCTGTAAGGTCTCTCAGTCGAGCAGTGAATTTCAAACACAGATTCAACCACAAAGACCACAGAGGTTTTCCAAGGTCTCGCAAAGAAAGGCACCTATTGGTAGATGGGTAAAAAAATGTAATAAGCAGACATTGAATATCCTTTTGAGCATGGTGAAAATTATTATTAATTGCCCTTTGGATGGTGTATCAATACACCCAGTCACTATAAATATACAGACGTCCTTTGTAGTCTGTCATTGAAAAGTAGGCCGTCATTGTAAATAAGAATTTGTTCTTAACTGACTTGCCTAGTTAAATAAAGGTTAAATAAAACAATTTAAAACGTCCTTCCTAACTCAGTTGCTGGAGAAAAAGGAAACCGCTCAGGGATTTCAGCAATGTTGACTTTAAATCAGTTACAGATATTAATGGCTGTGATAGAAAACTGAGGATGGATCAACAACATTTCAGTTACTCCACAATACTAACATAATTGACAGAGTGAAAAGAAGGAAGCCTGTACAGAATACAAATATTCCAAAACATGCATCTTGTTTGCAATAAGGCACTAAAGTAGAACTGCAAAACATGTGGCAAAGCAACTTTATACCCTGAATACAAAGCGTTATGATTGGGGCAAGTCCAACACAACACATCACGAAGTACCAATTTTCATATTTTCAAGCATGGTGGCATGTTATGGGTATGCTTGTCCTCGTCATGGACTAGGGAGTTTTTAGCATAACAAGAAACGGAACAGAGCTAAACACAGGCCAAATCCAAGAGGAAAACCTGGTTCAGTCTGCTTTCCAGCAGACACTGGGAGATTAATTCACCTTTCAGCAGGACAATAACCTAAAACACAAGGTCAAATATACACTGGAGGGGCTTACAATAACAAAATTGAATGTTCCTGAGTGGCCTAGTTACAGTTTTGACTTAAATCCGCTTGAAAAAATATGGCAAGACTTGAAAATGGCTGTGTAGCAATGATCAACAACCAACATGACAGGGTTTGAAGAATTAAAAAAATAATAATGTGCAAATATTGTACAATCCAGGTGTGGAAAGCTCTTAGAGCTTTACCCAGAAAGACTCACAGCTGTAATCACTGCCAAAGGTGATTCTAACATGTATTGACAGGGGTGTGAATACTTATGTAAATGAGAAATTTCTGTATTTAAGTTTCAATAAATTTGCTAACATTTCTAAAAATATGTTTTCACTTGTCATCGTGGGGTATTGTGTGTAGATGGGTGAGAAAAAATATCTATTTAATCAATTTTGAATTCAGGCTGTAACACAACAAAATGTGGAATAAGTCAATGGGTATGAATACATTCTGAAGGCACTGTATATACACACATTTATAAAGAGTTTTCTGCCCTAGGAGTTCACAGGGTGCCTGCTGGGACTATTTATTATTCACTCTGAATTGAATTATTTTCAATTAGTCAGTTTGTTTGTTATGTTCTCATGGGAACCCTGGTGAAGCTAAAAGTAGTTTGACAAAGGCTTTCTATCGCACCACCTGTTGTTGTTGATTTATTCATATTAATCATGTTCCACAGTCACCTGAGAATATGAGTGCACAGCCTGCCTTTTAAAGTAGCCACTGAAAAATATTAAATCGATATCTATGGATAATTCAATCCTCTGCAAAGTCCACATAGAATATTAAAAATGGCCAGACAGTCTACATTGTCCTAAACAAATCCATCTACATTTTGATGAAACTTCATTAAAGTCAATGAAGCGAATACATACACATATTCACAGGACACCCATCCCCACTCCCCACACACTCACCTCGAGCTAGTGGATAACCCCCCCCCCCCCCACTTCATTACATTAGTGTAGACACAAATAATCAGTTGACGTGGAGAGGCGAGCCATTGCAGCCGAAACTAATAACAAAAACAGAAATTAAGAAAGGATCAAAATAAATCTAGATGACTCATCCACTGTCCTGTCCCCTAAGCCATTATTCATAGTGATGACACTCAGACTGGGGCTGTTTTCAGCTCTTCTCTGGGGGTGTTGACAGGCCTGATCACCCCTTAAAATCTCTCCACTTCTCCCCATTTTGCTTCAAAAACACAACACACACACACAAGAATAAGATCTAGGCCTAAATCTATATTGATTTATTTTTTTTACTGTTTTCAGAAATAGGCCTGGTTGAGAGTTAGAAAGTAGGTCAACATTGATGAACCACAGTTGGCTTATCATCATGGTGACTATTGGCCTCCTTGAAATGCAATCATGATAATAAGATGTATATAATAACAATAAGAATAACAATAAGAATAATAATAAGTAGGTGCTTATATTTGTCCTATTTCACACATGTTCAAGTGTGTCATTTATACACATGTATACATCCAAGCTCAACCCACAATTTCAAAATCACTTATAAACAGTCTTCATTTTACTCAACAGTTTGTTTTGTTTTGACTAGAAGGCAAACCTGGGCTCAAGCTCAGTCAAGCACAGATAAACTATTTGACATGATTTCAAATAGTATTATACACAACGAGCACAATTATCGCCTTTAATCTAATATAGTAGCACTGAAAACACAAGACAGTCAAGTGAGCATCATCTCGGTTCAAAACAGTCATTCATCTGTGCAGTGATCCTGAATTCTTCCCTAGCGCAAAGGCCCAACAGAATACCCCTACAAGCCAAGCAATGGAGGACCCAATCGGGTTTGACGGACACGGCTGGTAGAGCACAGCTCAGAGTCAGTGGAACTGCCCAGACAGGGACAGATGACACAGAGTGTCAGACACCATCCGAGATGTCTGCGAGGGTCTGAAAAACAAGGAAAGGTCAATGGATTTACAGTGCTCTACTGATCTGTAGCCAGTGACCCCAGTGATGGGGTTTAGGTGGTGTATAACTGGTAATGGTGTGAATGTATTTGTTGAATATGCATCCAAACGAGCACATACTGTCAATTGAAAAGGTATTTTTAAAGTTGTGTTAACGATTACTTAGCCAACATTAAATTCAACAATAAACGTACTGTGTGTTTCACACTTAGAAAAAAAAGGTGCTATCTAGAACATGAAAGGGTTCTTCGGCTGTCCCCATAGGAGAACCCGTTGAAGAACACTTTTTGGTTACAGGTAGAATCCTTTGTGTTCCATGTAGAACCTTTTCTACAGAGGGTTCGACAAGGAACCCAAAAGGGTTCTACCTGGAACCCTAAAGGGTTATCCTATGGGGACAGCCAAAGAACCCTTTTGGAACCCTGTTTTCTAAGAGTGTCCTTCATTGAGAGACCTACACCTATTCCCTCTCTCTTCTATACAATCTTCCTCCTCCTCTTCTTCCTCTCCATTTTCCTTTCCAATCTTCTCCTGAAAATATCCCAGAGAAAGTGCTTTCCCAGGTGACAGGTAGGAATGCCAAAAAAGAAGCAGTTTGCACTCCTGTTAAGAAGATACAATGGAAAAAAGGTTGATTCTGGGCCTCCCATGAGAGAGCAAGAAAATAAATGTATGCATTACTATCTCTGTGTTTGTGTGCTTGTGCGTCAGACTGTGTGGGTGTGTGCATTAAATCTGAAGATTGAAAAAGCAAATTGAGACAGGCACAGCTCAACAAGAGGGGGAAGACAAAGGGTGACAAAAGCCCAATAAAGGACAGATAAAAGCACAGCAACAATCACTTCATAAAAACACAAAAACAACTTTTTATTCTAGAAAGACTACACTGTGTAGAACTGTACTGTTACAATATACAGTGTACTATGTATGTAGAGATGAGCTACATACATTTCCTGCTTCTCACTGCAGGAAAATAATCATGCAGCAACAGGAAATGTGAATTATTATGTGGATTATAATTAATGGACATTTTTGTAGGGGTTGATCCATTTTTCATTAGGGCAAATCAAGTCACATTATTACAAACTTTAGAAGCCTTTTTAAACCTTGAATACACTACAATTTGCATTTCCTGCAGCGCAGGACAATTCTCTGTGACAACAAAGTTATCAAATTAAGATAGAAGTTCTGTAAACTTTTATTTTGTTGACTACTGTTGATATGGAGTATACTTTCCTTTCCAATGACTGTGTATTCTGTCGCTATATGTCAAGTAAAAGCTATTTACTGTAGGCTAAGAAATTAGGTAGTGAGCCACCCCACTCTTTCTCTTCCTCTCCTATTTGCTCTCTCCTCCTTTCTTTCAAAGTGCTGCCAACTCGGTGGAGGCTCCCCCTGCAGCGACACACAAATGTAGGGAGCACATCTCCTCTGAGGGCACAGCCCCGGTTTCCAAGGAACGGGAAGTTAGAAATAAGTTGAGGATGGGTTTAATGGGGAGCCATCTCACTCTTAAATTGCTGACAAAAAACAAAAAGATGGATTGTGCACAATACTTTCAATTACCAGGCTTTTTTAGAACACATGCCATAACACATATGCGCACATCAATGAATATAGAGAAAAGATTTAACAAGGTTTTGTGTATGGATTTGGTTCAGTAGTCGATAAGGGTGTATTATCTTAAATAAGCATGCCCTTTTCAAAAAACGCAGAAGTAAGAACAGATATAGCCCTTAGTTCACTCCAGACCTGACTGCCCTCGACCAGCACAAAAAACATCTTGTGGCGGACTGCAAAAGCATCGAATAGTCCCCGTGATATGCAACTGTTCAGGGAAGTCAGGAAACAATACACGCAGTCAGTCAGGAAAGCTAAGGCTAGCTTTTTCAAACAGAAATTTGCATCCTGTAGCTCTATCTCCAAAGCGTTTTGGGACACTGTAAAGTCCATGGAGAACAAGAGCAGGCTGGCCATGCTTTCCTCCCCAACGACGGCCAGCAGCTTCACACCCCTGCAGCTACTTGCCCAAGCCTCCTCAGCTTCTCCTTCACCCAAATTCAGATAGCAGATGTTCTGAAAGAGCTGCAAAACCTGGACTTGTACAAATCAGCTGGGCTAGACAATCTGGACCCTCTCTTTCTAAAATTAACCGCCATTGTTGCAACCCCTATTACCAGTCTGTTCAACCTCTCTTTCGTATCGTCCGAGATCCCTAAAGATTGGAAAGCTGCCGCGGTCATCCCCCTCTTCAAAGCACTCTAGACCCAAACTGTTATAGACCTATATCCATCGTGCCCTGCCTTTCTAAGGTCTTAGAAAGGTAAGTTAATAAACAGATCACTGACGATTTCGAATCCCACTGTACCTTCCCGCTGTGCAATCCAGTCTCCGAGCTGGTCACGGGTGCACCTCAGCCACGCTTAAGGTACTAAACGATATCATAACCGCCATCGATAAAAGATTGTACAGTGCAGCCGTCTTCATCAACCTGGCCAAGGCTTTCAACTCAAAGCCTCACGACTCAAAGTCAATCATCGTATTCTTATCGGCAGACTCAACAGCCTTGGTTTCTCAAATGACTGCCTCGCCTGGTTCACCAACTACTTCTCAGACAGAGTTCAGTGTGTCAAATCGGAGGGCCTGTTGTCCGGACCTCTGGCAGTCTCTATGGGGGTACCACAGGGTTCAATTCTGAGCCGACTCTTTTCTCTGTATATATCAACGATGTCGCTCTTGCTGCGGGAGATTCCCTGATCCACCTCTACGCAGACGACACCATTCTGTATACATCTGGCCCTTCTTTGGACACTGTGTTAACAAATCTCCAAACGAGCTTCAATGCCATACAACACTCCTTCCGTGGCCTCCAACTGCTCTTAAATGCTAGTAAAACTAAATGCATGCTTTTCAACCGTTCGCTGCTTGCACCCGCCCGCCCGACTAGCATCACTACTCTGGACGGTTCTGACTTAGAATATGTGGACAACTACAAATACCTAGGTGTCTGGTTAGACTGTAAACTCTTCTTCCAGACTCATATTAAACATCTCCAATCCAAAATGAAATCTAGAATCGGATTCCTATTTCGTAACAAAGCCTCCTTCACTCACGCCGCCGAACATACCCTAGTAAAACTGACTACCCTACTGATCCTCGACTTCAGCGATGTCATTTATAAAATAGCCTCCAACACTCTACTCAGCAAACTGGATGCAGTCTATCACAGTGCCATCCGTTTTGTCACCAAAGCCCCATACACCACCCACCACTGCAACCTGTATGCTCTAGTCGGCTGGCCCTCGCTACGTATTCGTCGCCAGACCCACTGGCTCCAGGTCATCTATAAGTCTATGCTAGGTAAAACTCTGCCTTATCTCAGCTCACTGGTCACGATAACAACACCCACCCGTAGCACCCGTTCCAGCAGGTATATCTCGCTGGTCATCCCCAAAGCCATCACCTGGTTTGGCCTCCTTTCCTTCCAGCTCTCTGCTGCCAATGACTGAAACAAATTGCAAAAATCTCTGAAGCTGGAGACTTATATTTCCCTCACTAACTTTAAACATCAGCTATCCGAGCAGCTAACCGATCGCTGCAGCTGTAGTTAGCCCATCTGTAAGTAGCCCACCCAATCTACCTACCTCATCCCCATATTATTTTTATTTACTTTTCTGCTCTTTTGCATACCAGTATTTCTACTTGCACATCATCATCATCATCTGCTCATCTATCACTCCAGTGTTAATTTGCTAAATTGTAATTACTTGCTATTTTGGCCTATTTATTGCCTACCTCCTCATGCCATTTGCACACACTGTATATAGACTTTATTTTTTCTATTGTGTTATTGACTGTATACGCTTGTTCGTTCCATGTGTAACTCTGTGTTGTTGTTTGTGTCACACTGCTTTGCTTTATCTTGGCCAGGTCGCAGTTGTAAATGAGAACTTGTTCTCAACTAGCCTACCTGGTTAAATAAAGGTGAAAAAAAAAAAATATATATATATAGAATAGAATCTGTCCACAGAGCAGTGTGTGGCTGTGAATTCGTTTTTTAATACTTTGGTGATATTTCAACGTTGTTTTGACGCAAAGGAGACTAAAGAGGTGCTCTAGGGGGTTGGCTGAGGTGAGCTATATTGCTGACCATGTTAGACTTCATCATTACTTCTCGAAAAGGCAGAGAAAAGCACTCTCCTGTAGTTCACCTTATTGACAAATGCACACGAGATGGTTTGTGGCACTATGCCAGCAGAACCTAGGATAAGGGTCCACCCCTCTCCCTCCCACTCTGACTAGGGACAGATGGGAGGCTTTGAAATTGAAACACTGATACTGCAAACTATTTCCCAGTAATCCATGTTTTCTCCCCCTTTTTTTCATTTTCACCCGTGGTCAGACGCTGAAGGTGTGCAATGGCACACGAAAGGTAGATTCTTGTCATCTTATAAAGTGGATTTTTATATGAAGTAAATTAATTTGAGAAAACATAGCAATTCCATGTATTTGACAGTTTGTTCATCCAGCTGTTAAAGATAATAATAATAATACATGGGAGTTATATATCACTTTTCAAGGACCCAACGTCGCTTTACAATTGTAGAAATGAAAAGAAAAACAAAACATCAGAGTAAACAAAAACATGAATAAAGAGAGGGGTGGGCTCAAAGAAGGGAAAGACTGATGTATCAGGGGACGGGGAGGGATTCAATCCAAGCCAAAGCCATCTGATTTGATGGTGCCACAAGCAATACAGTAGACATACATACAAGTACAATGCCATCATTTACCTACTAGGGAAGAGATAGGCACATGCTGACCGAATTTAATGATTTGTTTACTACAGATGCACAAGCCCACTGTCACTTCGGACTGAGTGTGTCTAGATGTTTGGACATTGAAAGATGGAGAAGTGAAAATTATACAGTAACACCTGCATTGTAGAAGACAATGCTATAAGACTGACTAGCATTACTTAAAGTAAAGATTCACCCATTTTGAATGTTATATTGTTTTCGTGCATCTCTGAGCAATGTTCTGTGTGAATTTAAATATGCTCTCTCTAATTCTCTCTTTCTCTCTTTCTTTCTTTCTCTCGGAGGACCTGAGCCCTAGGACCATGCCTCGGGACTTCCTGGCATGATGACTCCTTGCTGTCCCCAGTCCACCTGGCCATGCTGCTGCTCCAGTTTCAACTGTTCTGCCTGCGGCCACGGAACCCTGACCTGTTCACCGGACGTGCTTGTTGCACCCTCGACAACTACAATGATTATTATTATTTGACCATGCTGGTCATTTATGAACATTTTAACATCTTGACCATGTTCTGTTATAATATCCACCCGGCACAGCCAGAAGAGGACTGGCCACCCCTCATAGCCTGGTTCCTCTCTAGGTTTCTTCCTAGGTTTTTGGCCTTTCTAGGGAGTTTTTCCTAGGGAGTTTTTCCTAGCCACCGTGCCTCTTTCACATGCATTGCTTGCTGTTTGGGGTTTTAGGCTGGGTTTCTGTACAGCACTTTGAGATTTCAGCTGATATACGAAGGGCTATATAAATAATTAAAAAAAAATTTAAAAAATTTTGATTTCTATCCATCCCCTGGATCAATTCATGTTTTCATGTGTATCTGAGATATTGCTGATCAAGCAGGCAGAAATCAAGCAGCCAGCCAGTATGACGTAGCATTGTGATAAAGTCTCTCTCACTACACTGGAAGTTAATAGGAGTACGTCTTTTAGATGGTGAAAATGTCTATCATACATATCAGATTTCAATACTGGCCGATGTCATAACTCAGGAGGATGTCTTCTCTCAAATGAGCCACTGATCATATTTTTCCGATATTCCTACCTCGAGAAATTTGTAATGTAACAGAGGGTCTAACACATTTCCCCTATTTGTCTGCCTCTTCAGTCCTGGGTGCATTGCATGGTTCTGTTACGAATGTCAGATCCACTCTATGAGGCACATCGATCTGCAGGTTGAACATGGTGAGATTGTAGACTCCTAAATTGATAGTGCAGTTTGTTTAGGCGATTTTACAGCTAACTAGCTACTTCAAATGCTGATAATGTCTTAGGTATTATTGTGTGTAGCTATGTTTACTAGCTAGCCAGCCCAAAGAGAGAGCATTGCATTGCGTTTTGTAGTTGACTTGATCTGCAACAGATTTCCACAAGAATTTTCACATTGCTACCAACCTTATTATCACAACAAAATGAAACATCTGTTCACAAAAACATTGATCGCACATATTAGTGTTATTTAGCACTGTAAATTAAAGGAATGACTGGTTTTGGGTGGATTTTTCCTTTAACATAGCGAGCAATGTAATAGAAATATGACTTGCCGTGTGACATTTCGATAATTAACTTGCGCTTGTTCTGACAAACAGAATATAAATAGCATACATGCTCTATCCCATGTTTAACAGAGATGAGGAAGAAATGTGCCCTAACCTTGATGTGATGGAAATAAGACAATGTTGGCTTGTCAGTTCAGAGCAATTAAAGCAGAGCCATATAGTATTGATTTTCAAACAGAAAAGAGTTGAGTTGAATTCAATATGGTTATGTTATACTACACATACAGTGGGGTCCAAAATAATTGACATCCTTGATAAAGATGAGAAACATTGTATGCAACAACAACAAAAAAGATGAGAAATACTAATACATTTGCTCAGAATTGTTTTTATTTTGTTTAACAATGAATAGCTTTTTGAGAAAAAAGTAAGGGTCAAAATGATTGACACCCCTGTTTTATACGCCTTTCATTACCTCACTTTGCGAGGATAACGGCACTGAGCCTTTTTTATAAAATGTTTTATGAGTTGGAGAACACATTGGGAAGGATCTTGAATCCTTCCAGATCATTGATATCCTTAGTCTGTGCTTATGGACTGCCCTCTTCAATCAAACCACAGGTTTTCACTGGGTTTCAAGTCCTCCGGAGACTGAGATGGCCATTGCAAATATCGGACTTTGTGGCCAATTAACCATTTCTTTATGGATTTTAATGTGTGATTGGGGTTATTGTTTTTCTGGAAGATCCACTTGCTTTCAGCCTCCTTTAGTTTTTGACTAAAATGTTGTCGTACTGGGTAAAGTTCATGATGTCGTTGACCTTAACAATCGCCCCAAGACCAGTGGAAGCAAAATAGCCTCATAATATCAAAGATCCACCACCATATTTTACACTATGTATGGGGTTATTTTCTGCTCATGTTCATTTCTGCTCACTTGGCCGCAAGTGGATCCATATCCGCAGTAGACTTGAGTACGTTCAGTGAGATGACACGTCATCAACAGGTTGTGCTGCATCTTCTATCAAAATGGGAAAGAGAGAAGGGTACAGACCTATAAACACATCTCAGTGACAGAACTGTTATTATGTTGATATGATGTGTGCTGCACTGCTCAGCCATCAAATTTCAACTTGCACAAGCATATTTTTACACATCCATACACATCCAATTTAACTATATTGACAGAGCACAAGAGAGAAAATAAACCTGTGACTGCTTAATCACTGGCTCAACAGTCACAAGTGCTTAGCTTAGTTATAGATATATAGATAGATTTATTTGACAATTTAAAACACAATACAACAACATGTGGATAATGCATTTAAAATCATCGAAGATGACACAACAATGTTTGGAAACATATTTCCATTGTGGTCCTCTTGACTCATGGTTAAAAAATGTACAAACATAAACAAAGTAGGCCTAGGCTACACAGCAGTTTGGATCCCGCGACGCAGTTGGCATCAGTTGCTGGGACTGCTACTTTCTGTCCAGTGATCCTGCCGACTAAGGCCAGGTCTGAGGAGCTATTTGGCGGAGCAGTTAGCCAAGCTGCTAGCTAGCTGCCTATCAAGCTAGCGGGGTTTTCTTGAGAACTTAAATGCAGCCCGCGATGCGGTTAGCCATTGTGGCTGGGACCAAGGATTGTCCCGGGCTTGTGGCTGTCTAGATCCCTGCTGTTTGTTGTTGTTTTCAATCTTCCCTGTGACCTGCCCTGCCTGGAACTGTGAGGAGTAACAGCGTAACCTACATTGCTAGCTACCATGACAAAGACCAAAGCTGGCGGAAGTACCGTTGAGTACAGTGGTGTCTCTCAATCACAGGTGAAAGATCTTTTAAACGAACAAAAATAGTTCTACAAGCAGTTGTTACAACAACAAGAAAATAGCTTCAAGTGTTTTGTCCAAATGCTGGTGGAGTCAACTAATAAAAGAATGGAGGACCTGACCAGAGAAGTCCAGGACCTGAAGAACAGTTTGCAGTTCTCCTAGGGTCAGATCGAGGAGTTTAAACAGGAAAACGGCAAGATGACAGCAATCTGTAAGTCATTGAGAGAGGATGTGAATCCATGATAACAAAGACGGAGAAATCTCAAGGGACAATCAAGGCTGGTTGTGGTTGTGGACGGAATTGGAGAATCTGCACGAGACCTGGACGTAGTCTAAGGACAAAGCGGGGGAAATGATCTTGGAGAAATTGAAGATGGACCACAGGAAGATTAAAGTGGAGCACGCCCACAGAACTGGAAAACCCACCACAGGCCTTAGTGACAGGCCAGACCGATAGTGGTCAAATTCCTGAGGTTCAAGAAACAAGGTAGCTGTTCTGGAAAAAGCCAAGAACTTGAAAGGAACGTATATCTTCCTCAACAAGGACTATCCTGAAGCTGTGCGTCAGAAGAGGAAAGAACTCCCAGCCATGAAATCAGCCAGGGCACGTGGGGACATTGCTTCCATCCGCTATGACAGGTTCATTGCCCACCATCCCTCCCAAAAGCCTGGAAGGGATGAGAGAGCCAAGCCTATGGGTTCGTAGCTTCAACCCTGCAGCACACACAGACACACACATTTGCGCACACCAATTGGTTAATGGACTGCTGAATGTATATTTTGTTCTCTTGCTTTGTTTGCTCTTTTCCATATTATGTCTATCTCTGATAAGCTACCCAGGAAAGGGCAGAAAAATAGCCCATATTAATACATCTATCCTTAGAAATAATGTTCATGAATTCAATAACTTGCTAACATCAGATAACACTCATATATTAGAGACTCACTTAGATAATTAATTTGATGATACAGCAGTAGCAATACAAGGATATAACATCTATAGAAGAGACAGAAATGCTTATGGGGGAGCTTTTGATGTATATATTCAGAGCCATATCCATGTAATGCTTAGAAAATACCTAATGTCAAGTGTTATTGAAGCATTGGGGTTGCAGGTACACCTGGCACTTCTAGAGCCTTTTCTTTTGGGTTGTTGCTATAGGTCACCAAGTGCTAACAGTCAGCATCTAAATAATATGTGTGAAATGCTTGATAGTGTATGTGATGTAAACAGAGAGGTCTACTTTCTTGGGGACCTGAATATTGACTGGTTTGCATCAAGCTGTACACTCAAGAGGAAGCTTCTCACTGTAACCAGTACCTGTAATCTGGTTCAGATTATTAATCAACCTACCAGGGTGTTTACAAACACTACAGAAACAACACCATCCACAAGTATCAATTGCATTTTTACTAATACTGTAGAACTTTGTTCTAAAGCAGTATCCATACCCATTGGATGCAGTGATCACAATGGCTATAAACAGGAAAGCCAAAGTTCCACAATCTGGGCCTAAAATAGTATATAAGAAATCACACAAAAGATTTCGCTGTGACTCTTATGTGGATGATGTAAAAAAATCTTTGTTGGTCTGATGTGATTAATAAGGAGCATCCAGACGCAGCACTTGATGAATTTATGAAATTACTTCTTCCAATAATTGATAAACATACACCTGTTCAGAAACTGACTGTTAGAAATGTTAAGGCTCCATGGGTTGATGAGGAATTGAAAAACTGTATGGTTGAAAGAGATGGGGCAAAAGGATTGTCTAATAAATCTGACTGGCTGACTTATTTGACTAAACTCAACAAAAAGTAGAAGAAACTGTATTATGAAGCCAAGATCAATGATATAAAGAATGATTGAAACAACTTTGGAGTATTTTAAATGAAATTGTGGGCAAAAAGACGAATTCAACTCCATCTTTCATCAAATCAGATGGCTTATTCATCACAAAACAATTTGATGTTGCCAATTATTTGAATGATTATTTAATTAGCAAAGTGGGAAAACATGGGCAGGAAATGCCAAAAACAAAGTGTACTCATGCATAAAAAACTAATAATGAAAGAAGAGCATTGCAAGTTAGTAATTTTGTAAAGTTAGTGTGGGAGAGGTGGAAAAAATATTATTAGCGATCAATAATGTCAAATCTCCTGGCATTGACAACTTCTATTGAAAGCTACTGAGGAGGGCAGCTGACTATAGCCACTCCTATCTGTCATATCTTTAATCTGAGCCTAGAGGGAAGCCAAAGTAATTCCGCTACCCAAGTGTGGTAGAGCGACATTTACTGGTTCTAACAGCAGACCTATCAGCTTGCTGCCAGCTCTTAGCAAACTGTTGGAAAAAATTTATTTGACCAAATTTGTATTTATTATGGATCCCCATTATCTGCTGCCAAGGCAGCAGCTACTCTTCCTGGGGTCCAGCAAAATGAAGACAGTTATACAATTTTAAAAACATTACATTCATAACAGATTTCACAACACACTAAGTGTGTGCATTCATTCTCCTACTCTACTACCACATATCTACAACACAATATCAGTGTGTGTATAGTACGCATGTTATCGTATGTGTACGCATGTGTCTGACCAAATACAATACTATTTCTCTGTAAACAAATTAACAACAGACTTTCAGCATGCTTATAAAGAAGGGCACTCAACATGTCATGCACTAACACAAATTACTGATGATTGGTTGAAAGAAATTGATTATAAGAAGATTGTGGGAGCTGTATTGTTAGATTTCAGTGCAGCATTTGATATTATTGACCATAACCTGTTGTTGAGAAAACGTATGTGTTATGGCTTTACAACCTCTGCCATATCGTGGATTCAGAGCTATCTATCTAATAGAACTCAGAGGGGTTTCTTTAATGGAAGCTTCTCCAATGTCAAACATGTAAAGTGTGGTGTACCGCAGGGCAGCTCTCTAAGCCCTCTACTCTTTTCTATTTTTACCAATGACCTGCCACTGGCATTAAACAAAGCATGTGTGTCCATGTATGCTGATGATTCAACCATATACGCATCACCAACCACAGCTAATGAAGTCACTGAAACCCTTAAAGAGTTGCAGTCTGTTTTGTAATAGGTGGCCAGTAATAAACTGGTCCTGAACATCTCTAAAACTAAGAGCATTGTATTTGGTACAAATCCTTCCCTAAGTTGTAGACCTCAGCTGAATCTGGTCATGAATGGTGTAGCTGTTGAACAAGTTGAGGAGACTCCATTACTTTGTGTTACCTTAGAGTGTAAACTGTCATGGTCAAAACATATAGATTCAATGGTTGTTAAGATGGGGAGAGGTCTGTCCATAATAAAGAGATAATCTGCTTTTTTGACACCACACTCCAAAAAGCAAGTCCTGCAGGCTCTAGTTTTGTCTTATCTTGATTATTGATCCTGACGTGTGATCGAGTGCTGCAAAGAAAGACGTAGTTAAGCTGCAGCTGGCCCAGAACAGAGCGACACGTCTTGCTCTTCATTGTAATCAGAGGGCTCATATATATACTATGCATGCCAGTCTCTCTTGGCTAAGAGTTGAGGAGAGACTGACTGCATTACTTCTTCTTTTTATAAGAAACATGAATATGTTGAAAAACCCAAATTGTTTGCAGAGTCAACTTACACAGAGCTCTGACACACACACACACTTACCCCACCAGACATACACTACCATTTAAACGTTTGGGGTCATTTAGAAATGTCCTTGTTTTTGAAAGAAAAGCACATTTTTTGTCCATTAAAATAACATCAAATTGATCAGAAATACAGTGTAGACATTGTTAATGTTGGAAATGACTATTGTAGCTGGAAATGTTTTTTTTTATGGAATACCTACATAGGCCCATTTTCAGCAACCATCACTCCTGTGTTCCAATGGCACGTTGTCTTAGCTAATCCAAGTTTATCATTTTGGGTTAGATGGATTTGTTTTTAGCTTTTCTTAAAAAAAAAGTACATTTCTAAGTGACCCCAAACTTTTGAACGGTAGTGTGTATATATATATACAGTGTATATACACTACATGACCAAAAGTATGTGGACACCTGCTCATCAAACATCTCATCATGGGCATTAATATGGAATTGGTCCCCCCTTTGCTGCTATAACAGCCTCCATTCTTCTTGGAAGGATTTCCGCATAGATGTTGGAACATTGCTGTGGGCACTTGTTTCCATTCAGACACAATAGCATTAGTGAGGTTGGGCACTGATGTTGGGCGATTAGGCCTGGCTTGCAGTCAGCGTTCCAATTCGTCCCAGGTTCGATGGGGTTAAGGACAGGGCTCTGTGCAGGCCAGTCAAGTTCTTCCACACCGATCTCGACAAACCATTTCTGCATGGACCTCCCTTTGTGCACGGGGGAATTGTCATGCTGAAACAGGAAAGGTCCCTCCCCAACAAGTGACCCCAAACTTTTGAACGGTATTGTACCATCAGGGGTCTTTTCACAGTCCCCAAATCCAGAACAAATTCAAAAAAGTGTACAGTATTATATAGAGACATTATTGCATGGAACTCCGTTCCATATCATATTTCTCAAATGAACAGCAAGCCTGGTTTAAAAAAACAGATAATGCAACACCTAAAGGCACAACGCCTCTGCTCTATTTGACCTAGATAGTTTGTGTGTATGTATTGATATGTAGACTACTTGTGACTTCTTTAAATTGATGTAGTCCTTGAGCTGTTCTTGTCTATTAACGTTCTGTATTTTGTCATGTTTCATGTTTTGGGGATGCTTAACATAAGCAATTTGAAATTATGTATATTTTACTTTTGATACTTAAGTATATTTTTGCAGTTACATTTACTTTTGATACTTACAGTTGAAGTCGGAAGTTTAGATACACTTAGGTTGGAGTCATTAAAACTTGTTTTTCAACCACTCCACAAATTTCTTGTTAACAAACTAAGTTTTGGCAAGTCGGTTAGGTCATCGACTTTGTGCATGACACAAGTAATTTTTCCAACAATTGTTTACAGACAGATTATTTCACTTATAATTCACTGTATCACAATTCCAGTGGGTCAGAAGTTTGCATACACTAAGTTGACTGTGCCTTTAAACAGCTTGGAAAATTCCAGAAAATTATGTCATGGTTTTAGAAGCTTCTGATAGGCTAATTGACATCATTTGAGTCAATTGGAGGTGTACCTGTGGATGTATTTCAAGGCCTACCTTCAAACTCAGTGCATCTTTACTTGACATCATGGGAAAATCAAAAGAAATCAGCCAAGACCTCAGAAAAAAAGTCTGGTTCATCCTTGGGAGCAATTTTCAAACGCCTGAAGATACCACATTCATCTGTACAAACAATAGTACGCAAGTATAAACAACATGGGACCATGCAGCCATCATACCGCTCAGCAAGGAGACGCGTTTTGTCTCCTATAGATGAACGTACTTTGGTGCGAAAAGTGCAAATCAATATCTATATCCACAGTAAAACAAGTCCTATATCAACATAACCTGAAAGGCCGCTCAGCAAGGAAGAAGCCACTGCTCCAAAACCGCCATAAAAAAAGCCAGACTACGGTTTGCAACTGCACATGGGGACAAAGATTGTACTTTTTGGAGAAATGTCCTCTGGTCTGATGAAACAAAAATAGAACTGTTTGGCCATAATGACCATCGTTATGTTTAGAGGGAAAAGGATGATGGCTTGCAAGCCGATGAACACCACCCCAACCGTGAAGCACTAGGGTGGCAGCATCATGTTGTGGGGGTGCTTTGCTGCAGGAGGGACTGCTGCACTTCACAATATACACTGCTCAAAAAAATAAAGGGAACACTTAAACAACACAATGTAACTCCAAGTCAATCACACTTCTGTGAAATCAAACTGTCCACTTAGGAAGCAACACTGATTGACAATAAATTTCACATGCTGTTGTGCAAATGGAATAGACAACAGGTGGAAATTATAGGCAATTAGCAAGACACCCCCAATAAAGGAGTGGTTCTGCAGGTGGGGACCACAGACCACTTCTCAGTTCCTATGCTTCCTGGCTGATGTTTTGGTCACTTTTGAATGCTGGCGGTGCTTTCACTCTAGTGGTAGCATGAGACGGAGTCTACAACCCACACAAGTGGCTCAGGTAGTGCAGCTCATCCAGGATGGCACATCAATGCAAGCTGTGGCAAGAAGGTTTGCTGTGTCTGTCAGCGTAGTGTCCAGAGCATGGAGGCGCTACCAGGAGACAGGCCAGTACATCAGGAGACGTGGAGGAGGCCGTAGGAAGGCAACAACCCAACAGCAGGACCGCTACCTCCGCCTTTGTGCAAGGAGGAGCAGGAGGAGCACTGCCAGAGCCCTGCAAAATGACCTCCAGCAGGCCACAAATGTGCATGTGTCTGCTCAAACGGTCAGAAACAGACTCCATGAGGGTGGTATGAGGGCCCGACGTCCACAGGTGGGGGTTGTGCTTACAGCCCAACACCGTGCAGGACGTTTGGCATTTGCCAGAAAACACCAAGATTGGCAAATTCGCCACTGGCACCCTGTGCTCTTCACAGATGAAAGCAGGTTCACACTGAGCACGTGACAGACGTGACAGAGTCTGGAGACGCCGTGGAGAACGTTCTGCTGCCTGCAACATCCTCCAGCATGACCGGTTTGGCGGTGGGTCAGTCATAGTGTGGGGTGGCATTTCTTTGGGGGGCCGCACAGCCCTCCATGTGCTCGCCAGAGGTAGCCTGACTGCCATTAGGTACCGAGATGAGATCCTCAGGCCCCTTGTGAGACCATATGCTGGTGCGGTTGGCCCTGGGTTCCTCCTAATGCAAGACAATGCTAGACCTCATGTGGCTGGAATGTGTCAGCAGTTCCTGCAAGAGGAAGGCATTGATGCTATGGACTGGCCCGCCCGTTCCCCAGACCTGAATCCAATTGAGCACATCTGGGACATCATGTCTCGCTCCATCCACCAACGCCACTTTGCACCACAGACTGTCCAGGAGTTGGCGGCTACTTTAGTCCACGTCTGGGAGGAGATCCCTCAGGAGACCATCCGCCACCTCATCAGGAGCATGCCCAGGCGTTGTAGGGAGGTCATACAGGCACGTGGAGGCCACACACACTACTGAGCCTCATTTTGACTTGTTTTAAGGACATTACATAAAAGTTGGATCAGCCTGTAGTGTGGTTTTCCACTTCAATTTTGAGTGTGACTCCAAATCCAGACCTCCATGGGTTGATAAATTGGATTTCCATTGATTATTTTTGTGTGATTTTGTTGTCAGCACATTCAACTATGTAAAGAAAAAAGTATTTAATAAGATTCTTTCTTTCATTCAGATCTAGGATGTGTTGTTTAACTGTTCCCTTTATTTTTTTGAGCAGTATAGATGGCATCATGAGTATGGAAAATTTAAATGGATATATTAAAGCAACATCTCAAGACATCAGTCAGGAAGTTAAAGCTTGGTCGCAAATGGGTTTTCCAAATGGACAATGACCCCAAGCATACTTCCAAAGTTATGGCAAAATAGCTTAAGGACAACAAAGTCAAGGTATTGGAGTGGCCATCACAAAGCCTTGACTTTAATCCTATAGAACATTTGTGGGCAGAACTGAAAAAGCGTGTGCGAGCAAGGAGGCCTACATACCTGACTCAGTTACACCAGCTCTGTCAGGAGGAATGGGCCAAAATTCACCCAACTTATTGTGGGAAGCTTGTGGAAGGCTACCTGAAACGTTTGACCCAAGTCAAACAATTTAAGGCAATACTACCAAATACTAATTGAGTGTATGTAAACTTCTGACCAACTGGGAATGTGATGAAAGAAATAAAAGCTAAAATAAATCATTCTCTCTACTATTATTCTGACATTTCACATTCTTAAAATAAAGTGGTGATCCTAACTGACCTGAAACAGTGAATTTTTACTAGGATTAAATGTCAGGAATTGTGAAAAACTGAGTTTAAATGTATTTGGCTAAGGTGTATGTAAACTTCCGATTTCAACTGTAAGTATATTTAAAACCAAAGACTTTTATTCAAGTAGTATTAAACTGGGTGACTCACTTTTACTTAAGTCATTTTCTACTAAGGTCTCTTTACTTTCTCTCAAGTACGACATTTGGGTAGTTTTTCCTCCACTGGGATCATACAACACCATTTTTGGACTTGAGCTTTCAGACAAGTACACAAATCAGTCCTACCTGTCCAGAGGACAAGTGGCTAAAAAACTTAACGCCAAGCCCTGTTCCATCATAATTGGGGGGTTTATTGATTGCCAGGGATGTCATCACGCCTGAGGTGACCTTTTGTTTGAGAATAATTGCTCTATTACTGGGGTTTATTGAGCCACCTGCTGAGTATCTCAGACACCATTACCATCCAATAAGAATCGAGCGGGTCCTGGGAGCGAGTTAACCCTGCTGTGATCTGTGGGCGTAGCAGGAAGGATGAGTCACTTTGTTATGGAGACCTATAGTATCTCCTAAAATAACGCTCTTTCAAACCAAAGTTCATTCCATGTGTGATCCGTCTGGAGTGTGTGGGCCTGACAGCCATAGCTGAGAGAAGAAAACCTGGGCAGTCGAAGCAAGGCATAGTGAGGCTTTTAGCACTGTGGACCAACTGAACTTCAGGAGGAGGGCTGAGAAAATCTTCGGTGTCAAGTGAACAGGAAGTAGACTTTAAGCATATCAATAATTAACAACAGAGTTCAGAAATACTTCTTCTACTTCTTCATTAGGGTCGGTCTATTCATTCTTTATTGCTCCCTTCCGTCTCTCTGTCCATCTCTCTCCATCCTCTCCCCATAAAATGCACATCCAAAACAAAGCCTGGACTCACATCCAAAACAAAGTTGGTCAAATGTAAAACATGTATCATCTGTCCTGTGGGAAATATTTCTAGGAGTGCTTTAGAAGGTAGTTTGAGAAAAGTGCATTTCTTTACAGTGTTTCAAATGCAATGGCATGTTCTTAGTAAGGCACAAACAAAGAACAGACCGCTCTGGAATGGATGAATTCAAAATGAGATTATGTCCAAAAACCTATTCAAGGTTCTCTTTCAAATTTTTGTTTCGGTATTTCACTTATCCATGGTTGGAACATATTTCAGTCATTAATATCATTTATTCATTCATTCTCAATTCAGAACATGACTCTAAGCCTTTTTATTTCACGTGAACCTCATGAAAGCTCTTCAATAAATATGTATGCCACCCTCCTAGTAGTCCTCTTCACTTGGCTATCAGAAGTGGCACGCTCAGGGAAGCTACAGATGTAGGATCTTAATTTGATTACCCTGTTGTAGCAGGAAATGTCAAGTCACAGCAAGAAAAGCTAACTTGTAGTGTGTCATTTTTAAAAAGGCTTCTGAATTTGTAATTCCCACTTTAAAATGTCAGACTTAATTTGTCCTAACTAAACATTTATCAACCCCTACAAAAATGTCCATTAATTATAATTAACACAAAAATAATTCACATTTCCTGTTTCTGCAGGATTATTTTCCTGCTGTGACAAAATGCTAAACTTAAGATCCTGTAAATGACGATAGAAGCCATTTTCCACATAGGCTAATGATGTTGGCTGAGGAAAATTGTTTGGAAAAACTGAACAGCTACTCTTGAAACTCCCTGGATGGACCCTATTACAAGAAAACATGAACATTTGCAGTAGAGAGGAGCAGAATTCATCTACACTGAACAAAAATATAAATGCAACATGTAAAATGTTGGTCCCATGTTTCATGATCTGAAATAAAAGATCCCAGAAATGTTCCATAAGCACAAAAAGCTTAATTGTCTCAACATTTTGCACACATTTGATTACATCCCTGTTAGTGAGCATTTCTCCTTTGCCAAGATAATCCATACACCTGACAGCTGTGGCATATCAATAAGCTGATTAAACAGCATGATCCTTACACAAGTGCACCTTGTGCTGGGGGCAATAAAAGGCCACTCTAAAATGTGCAGTTTTGTCACACAACACAATGCCACAGATGTCTCAAGTTTTGAGGGAGCATGCAATTGGCATGCTGACTGCAGGAATGTCCACCAGAGCTGTTGCCAGAGAATTGAATGTTAATTTCTCTACCATAAGTTGCCTCCAATGTCATTTTTGAGAATTTGGCAGTACCTCCAACAGGCCTCACAACCGCAGACCACGTGTATGGCGTCACGTGGGCGAGCAGTTTGCTGATGTCAACACTGTGAACAGAGTGTCACATGGTGGTGGTGGGGTTAAGGTATGGGTTGGCATAAGCTACGGACAAAGAACACAATTGCATTTTGTCAATGGCAATTTTTTTATGCATAGAGATACCGTGACGAGATCCTGAGGCCCATTGTAATGCCATTCATCCGTCGCCATCAACTCATGTTTCAGCATGATAATGCACGGCCCCATGTCGCAAGGATCTGTACACAATTCCTGGAAGCTGAAAATTTCCCAGTTCTTCCATGGCCTGCATACTCACCAGACATGTCATCCATTATGAAAGTTTGGGATGATCTGGGTTGACGTGTACGACAGCCTGTTCCAGTTCACCCCAATATCCAGCTACTTCGCACGGCCATTGAAGAGGAGTGGGACAACATTCTACAGGCCACAATCAACAGCCTGATCAACTCTATGCGAAGGAGATGTGTAACGCTGCATGAGGCAAATGGTGGTCACACCAGATACTGACTGGTCTTCTGATCCAAGCCCCTATCTTTTTTTTATGTATCTGTGACCAACAGATAAATATCTGTATTCCAATCATGTGAAATCCATAAATTAGGACCTAATGAATTTATTTCAATTGACTGATTTCCTTATATAAACTATAACTGAGTAAAATCTTTGAAATTGTTGCATGTCGCGTTTATATTTTTGTTCAGTATAGAAAGGCCGAGTGAGTCATTTTGACTCAAAATGTATAAAGTTATGCCCTCCACCCCATCCTTTTCCTAAATAAGTATACTTAACCTGTTGCTACAATTTTCAAATCACTAACAGAATTTGTGTTACAAGCAGTTTTAAGAGGAGCGGAGAGCCAAAACGTTACTTCTTCAAATCCTCCTACAGAGTCACATGCAGGCAATACATTTTAAGAGCATTCTAAGGTTTCCAAAACACTTACCATATAACACAAAATTTAAGAGATGAGCTCTATTTCAAAATATCACTTTTTCCAAGAATAACCACTGTTCCTTGCGCTCCACACGACCATGCGGCAACAGATATACTAATATATACTAATATAAAGTAATACAAATTATATTTGAAATAATAAGTATTTTGTATTCTAATGATACCTAAGACCTTCATAAACACAACCAAAAGCATATTATTCCAAACAGGGCCGGTCCTTGCCGTTCTGCTGTCCTAGGCAAGACCAAAAAATGCGACCCCTGCAAAACTAGAATAGTCCCAGTAAGAAAAATGTTGTTGAAAATATTTAAAAGACATTGAGGTTAGGTTCAATTTAGGTTCTGAATGAAAGGTTAAAATATGTATTTTCCATACGTTTTGAAATACATATTTTCCAGGATGTTGAAAAGGCATATTTTCCGGATGTTGAAAATATGTATTTTCTGGATGTTGAAATCAGGCTTATTTTTGGTTCTGAATGAAAGTTGAAAAGACGTCATTTATAGAAGTCTATGTTTGGGTTAAATCAAGGCTTGTCCAGACCAGACAAAATCTGAACCAAACATAACCAACGATTGGTTCAGATTTGCTCCAGAACGGACCAAAAATCAATGTCCATGAAGTTGAAATAAAGGCCGGTCCGCACCAAAAAAATACGTCCAAAAGGCGTCGGCGTCGGTCCGTGCTTACTGAGGTGTAGCCTACAGTGTTGCCTGAAATTACATTTTATGAATGCCCATCTATGTGGTAGGACCACCATTTGTAAAACAGGCCATTGCATTATCTTTTTTTTTTGTCCTGATTCCTGTGACTAATCAATTTGTCTATTTAAGCTCTGAATATCAGCTACCCACCTTTATCAGGAGTTACCGTGAGCCTATTTGCAATGTGTTTATAAAGCGGGAAATGCAGAAATAACCCTAACCCTTTTTTGCTATAATCAGCTTGTAAAAAATTGACAGATACAAAATTGAAACCACTGATCATGACAATGGGGTGAAACTCCTGAAACAGTTTGATTGTCCATTCCATATTGTCCATTTTACTTTGACCTGTCCTGGTTTTAGGATACTCTATGTTGTTTGCTAATATGACAGCACTTTTTTTTTGATTGGGCGCCATCGGAAAAACCTGTATGATGTAAAAAGTGTGTTAGGTTAGACTATTTGATAGGAGAAACCTGCATGATGTAAAAAGTGTGTTAGGTTAGACTATTTGATAGGAGAAACCTGCATGATGTAAAAAGTGTGTTAGGTTAGACTATTTGATAGAAGAAACCTGCATGATGTAAAAAGTATCCGTCTCATTACATTGTCATACATTTTATCTCTCGCCTGTAGGCTACAGAAAAAGCCACATAATCTTTCTTCCATATTTTCTATCTGTTACATGATTTATGTTAGATTATTTTTTGGATGGAACGTTGGTGGAGCGCCACAGTGAGGAGTCTCTCCAACAGCACCATGTAGAGGCACGCTAGGAGTGGACAAGCAAAATATTTTGTGCCCCTGCCTTTGACAAAGTGGGCACTGCTTATCACAGGGTGGCATCAACGTTCACCTAAAAAGCCGTTATGCCACTGGTTGAGAGAAATTGTCATTGTTTTGGAGCAGAATTATGTGAGGTTTTATGTGTTGTTGTTGGAGGTGCGTCTTGGTCAGAAAATGCCGCCCTTGTCAATCCGACCGCCTAATTCTGCTTAATGAGCGGGCCGGCCGTGATTCCAATAGCATATATGAAATATATTTATTAAACTGTTTGAATGTTGGCAGGAAGGGGCGGGCGGGGGGGTCCATGGGGCCTTTCTAGTGTTAATAGACACAGATTCGGGTTGTGTAAAGCAATAGCTGGCCAGAAAATGCACTGCAGAGGGGGCAGAAAACATTGGAGCTATCAAGAATAGGCTGTTCAAGATGGCCATTTCACTCTGGACCGAAACTAAGGTGAATGTATGCTGAGCGTAGGTGCCTTCAATCATCTGTTCAAATGCTGTGCTGTTATCGTAAGCTGATTTTAACATAGTGTAGGAGGAGCAAAGATGTGAGTAGGAGGAGCAAAGCCGTTATCAGGAAAGAACAGAGACGACGAGCTAATTAGAGACATGCTAATCTAACAGATGGGAAGTGATAAAAGCATTTCTAACTTCGTCAGAAAAGGGGTGGTGGTATTTTATATCATGTTGGAATCAGTCTGATTGCTGAATCCCCATGTAGCTGGAGAGATGGCTTTTGAAGGCTGGCAAGTGAGAGCAGCAGAGGAGGCTGATAAGTGGAAGGGTGCACATTTGTCACTTGGGTCTAGACGTCATGCTCCGCCTGTGCGCCTGTGTCAAATGGTGTCATGCTCCAAACTCCCTCCAGCAACTGAGACGGAAAGATATCATTAAAACTTGACATTAGGGAAGTTCTGACTCACACTGAGGCACACACACACACACACACACACACACACAACCAGGGAGGGGAGAGAACGCGGGAAATGGGACAGAGTAAGCTTCCCTGGCTATCAGCAAGAAGAAAGCCCAGAGTTGTGTTCAGTAGGCACGGAGTGGAAGAAAACCCTGAAACTTAAGGAAAGGTTGGTACTATTTAATTTGCTTTATGCTGCAAAACGTTTTGCTACGGTGTGCCCTAATGACACACACACACACACACACACACACACACACACACACACACACACACACACACACACACACACACACACACACACACACACACACACACACACACACACACACACACACGTTGGGACCAAAAAATGTATTCCCATTACCTAATCCCTAACTCTAAACCTAACTCTTAACCTAACCCTAACCTTAACCCCAAACCCTAAAACTAACCCTAACCATAAACCTCACCCCTATGCCTAAAATAGCCTTTTTCCGTTTGGGGACCGGCGAAATGTGATTTTTTGGGGGGACTCAAACAGATAGAAAGTTAGACCACACACAAACACTGTGATGCCTAAAACATGTCTCGCTTGCCAATCAGTCTACTCCATACTTAAAAGCTCTCTCTTGACACCTAGCGCGTGTGAAGACAATGACATTGTCCCTGTTCAATACACTTAATGCACTAATAGGGTTTAGTGCACTCTCCTATCACAGGTCTGGACACAGACTCTCAATGCTGTGCTATGGATTTACTGCCCACATTCTTCCATCTTCTATTGACAGAATGATATCAACAAGGTTCCAACACCCTATTCGACCCTGAGGCTTTTGTTTTCTCTCTTCCAAGTGTAGGCCTACTGTACTTCACTTCATTCAAAGCCTCCCATAATTCCACACCATACTGAGGTAGTGGGCTCTATTTTCTATTGTCTATTTCTACTTGCCATTGAGTGCGGGAAGCCCAGTTGAAGATAAAACACCAACCCACCTTTTCCTCCTCCTGTGTTGGGGACTTGAGATTTACTGTATCTCTGCAAAAATGTTTGGAGGTAAACAAAACATAAAATTAAACATCATTTGCCAGGGACGCTTTAGAGCAAAAGTCTGGAAGTAAAGCTACCACTCAAATCAAGATTATATATTTTTTTACTGCTCGTGAGTAAATCCTTGGGGATAGACACATGTAATAGCTTTATTGTAGCGTCTCAGAGGACCTCTTATCAAAACAACAAAAATGATTTATCTTTCCACTGACAGGTGTGGATTGGATAGGTGGCAATCATGCTGGTTTCACCAATCCTTTCATAGCAGGGCTCATGAGGGGTTGGAAGGAGATAACCTGGACATAGAGGCAGGGCTGTCAGTCTTTTCCCCTACAACTCATTTAGAGCTTATTTGAAACTACATAGGTTCATATCAGAGCACCTCTTGCTCAGAAATCCTATTTTTCATTTGGTACAGAGTCACACTATAATTAAGCTGTACACTGACAGCAGCCCGAGGACCTGTGAGAAAATACTTGAGTCTCAAAAGTTTATTAACACACAACCAGGGAGGGGAGAGAACGCGGGAAATGGGACAGAGTAAGCTTCCCTGGCTATCAGCAAGAAGAAAGCCCAGAGTTGTGTTCAGTAGGCACGGAGCGGAAGAAAACCCTGAAACTTAAGGAAAGGTTGGTACTATTTAATTTGCTTTATGCTGCAAAACGTTTTGCTACGGTGTGCCCTAATGAACACCACCCACATATCATAAGAAATGCATTGCTATGCTGCAGTTACTGTAGGCATCATTCCCACACAAATTAAACGTGAACCACAAGCACTACGATTTGTGCTAGGATTTCACATTGAGGTTTCATGTCACAACTCTCAGGAAGATGGCAAGCCCTCTCTATTAAGCTAATATTCTATTTGAGTGATTTCTCTCTCTTACCCATCGCTACCCACTGCACACAATCCAGGAATGCAGAAACAGAGTGATACAGCTCATAATATGCAAGACAGGGTAGTGAACTTCAAAATCTATGTTAAGACAAAAGAAAATCTTTTTTTAAAAACTAACGTGAAAATAACACTTGAGGTACTAATTAGCATATTGGCGTGGTGAGCCAGTTTTCAGTGTTCATTGCACTGTAATACATTTTTATATCAGTTGAACAACTGCTAAATTAAAAGCCCAAATCAAGCGTTCTATGCCGTTTGATGCTAGAACAAAGCTGAATGTTAATTTTCTGGAATGAGGAGTGCATTATTTAATTTGAAATACCATCTAACGAGGAAACACATAAAACATTGGGAAGACTCAATTAAAAGCCAATTTTTTTCTTCCCTCGGTCTGTGTGTGTTTGTGTGTGTGTGTTTCTGTTTTTACACGTGTGTGCATGTGTGTGTACAACGCCATTCTGTGAGCTACAGAATCGTCATAGAAACTAGTTTGCTGGGGGGGGGTTGGAGAGAACCCAGGCAATGTCATGATGAAAGTCAGTATTTCAGGCATGATCACTAGCATATCCCATGCAAGCAAATAATATAGCTGCCAATATTTTGACTAAGAAAAAAGTAAAGGGGGTTTGAGATGTTTTGACTTGGCCAAATCCCGTCCGCCAAGATGCTGGTTTTGATGTGGCTTCAAGGAGAATGAATCAGTTGTGGCTTGCCAATGGACATCTAATGATCTGTGATTGATCATAGGAAAGCACGCTCCTAAAAGGGGAAATAATGACGACGCATAACACTTCACATCACGCTCCCATTGCCGAAATCTGCCAATGTCTCCTTAACAATGCAGTATGTCCATTTGGAGTGATAATGGTATCCCTGCGTGGTCATGACAATAACACCATGAAGTTAGGAGGGCGATAAACATCAGAATGTACAGTGGGGCTTGAATTACATGTTAGGCTAATTCTACTGCTTCTAAGCCAGATGCAGCCATGCATGTACAGCGGCACCTGTGGAATGGCATCAGCCTCTAAAATCCTAAATAGTTAGTCAATACTTAATGACCGAGAAAAGTGCATACAGTAACTAGGCCTACTTTGTTCTCCCAACAATAATCCAAGGTGAAATAGATGGTAAATGTTGGTAAAAATAGAACAGGTAAATAACATTTGATCTCCAATTGACTTTTGGCATCATATCGAGACGCTGATAGAAACAGTCCCTGGCAACCTCTTCAATGAAGTCAGAACAGGAATAGCACAATTGTCTTATTCGCATTTGCTGGTACAAGCAATTACATGCTTATCGCTAGTGACTAGTATTCACTCTTATCCCTGTTTGTCAGTGTCGCCTGTGAGGTGTGAAGGTCACAACTGGAAACCTGGGGTCGGCGGCTAACTCCGGAACGCTCAACGTTCCAATTAGAGGTTCGGTGGAACATGGCTACCCATCCTCTGCAGCTCTGGGCTTTAATTGCAGAAGGTCGATAAGCCCAGACAAAAGCATCTCAACTGAGGTGAAGTCTGTCAGGCATAGATAAACACACACACTTTTTTACAAAGCCGCAGACATTCACAGACAGCCAGACAAACAGAGACATGAGACACACATTGTGGATGCGTGACTAGACCATCACAGTTCAGATAAGTCATGTGAAAAGGGTATAAAAGAGTGATCAAAACTAAAGCTGAGACTTTTTCCTTTACCCTTTAAGAATCAGTTTGAATATTTCCCAACTTTAAAAAATGCAGTTTACTAAATTAAACAAAAGCAAAATAACAGATTGTGGTTATCATCTTATTTTCTTGCTGTTATGTCTTTGATTAGTTAGACCTATTAGCAAAACCAAACATAATTTTATCCTCACACAAGGGATCTTACTTCACAGATACCTGTCATTAAGTTTCTCTTTTAAATACTTAAAGAACACTTGCAATCGTAGCACAATATTCTCCAATGGAATTACCCACACTATGATGCCATAGGCTTTGAAGGTTGATATGAAAACACTGAATTGTGATTAATAGGCTTAATAAGCATATCACTGATGCTTCACATAGCCCAGAGACACAATTAGAACATAACAAAAATATATTTTCTGCACACCTGACAGGAAATGCTTGACCTCTTTGTTGAGGCGGTTTTACACAAGATCAGTATTACTCCAGAGATGCAGTACTGCAGGAGGATGTGTGAGATAGAAAAACACTAAGACCGCTCCAACACAAACACCCACCCACACACACCCACATACTGTGCCTAAGACAACTATTAGTAAGATTTGAAGATGCTTGCTGTCGCATTTAGTTTATCTTCAGGGACACAGAGAAGCAGAAAGAAAGGAGAGATGCGGTCAAAGCATTTCATATTTATGGCTTTATTAAAGTCCCCCTTGAAGCTATTGAGCTTTACTTGCGTCCCCAGCCAGGAGTGTTTATATCATGACAACAATCATGATGCATTGCTGTGGTGGCCACATTCCAATCTACTGTCTAATCTCCGCTCTAGCCCCAAACATCACGGCTCAATTGTTCCTAATTGCCCTTACTATGAACTATGGCACAAACAACAGTGGGGGAAATCACGAAACAAATTCCCTCCTAAATCCATAATCTCTTTACTTATCAGCTTGGGGGCACTTGGAAAAAAAAGGAGGGATATATCTTTATTTATTCCAGAGGCAGTCAAATCCGGGCTTCGTTCTCTCGTTAAAATGTTCATTTAGCCACACTGCTTATCAGTCCCATTAAGGAGCTGTTCTGCTGAATAGGTACAACCATCGAGGAAGAAAATGCAGAACAAGAAGCTCAAGGGTAGACACTAATGCTAGAATGCATAATGCCGTGGTACTGTAGCACCACATTCCACAATGCATCAATATGTGAAGGTGTGGCAATGAATACACATATTGAGTGCTTGGATTACGTACACAGTGACAAACTGTATGGTTTCAAGTAGAGCTGGGATGACAAACCAAAAATTATCGACACTGTCACGTCCTGACCCTAGTAAGATGTCATTTTCTATAGTAGTGTAGGGCAGGGCGTGTTGTTGGTTAATCTATGTTTTCTATTTCTATGTTTAGGTTCTAGTTTGTCTATTTCTATGTTGGTTTTGTTTGGGGTTGATCTCTAATTGGAGGCAGCTGATCCTCATTGCCTCTGATTAGAGATCATATTTAAGTAGGGGTTTTTCTCATTGTGGTTTGTGGGTATTGTCTTTTGAGTAGTGTGTTGTCCTCTCTGCGTCACGGTTTGTTGTTTTGTATTTTCAAGTTATTAATGTATTGCATTCAGTTTCACTTTTAATAAATATGTGGAACTACAAAAACGCTGCATCTTGGTCCGCTCCTTCGAACAGCCGTGACAGACACCGATCATACTTATCGCAGGCATTTTGCTGACATCATTCATTATGATAAGTAGCTTATATTAGAGAAATGTGTTTGAATACATTTGCTAATATGGGATGATAGTTGTAGCCATCAATAGTCCCAATAACAATCAAACTAGTAATAGTATTTTAAAGGATAATAAATAAAACTATGTTGCACATTAATGTTATAAACGTATCGTTCTATTTATCGTTATCGCATAAATTCAGGTAATTTCGCAATATGGATTTTTGTCCGTATCGCTCAGCTTAAGTTTTAAGGCATAATCGAATGAATCATCTTTAAACAGATGCAATGATCCTCACATCTTGTATTGTCTGAAACGAAGAGTAATGGATCTCTTTAACAAAATCCCATAACTATCAACAGCCATTCTGCAGGTTCCATATACTTTTATAGAGCCACATCCTTATAGGTGTGAATTCCAGGGGCCCAAATCAAGTACCTGTCAAAAGTATGTTATACCACATCCCTGCTGCTACTGCCTTCTGCCTAATTAGGTGCAGAAACTGCGGGTTGGGCTACTCTAAGCTCCAAGATACAGTTGAAGTCAGAAGTTTTACATACACCTTAGCCAAATACATTTAAACTCAGGTTTTCACAATTCCTGACATTTAATCCTGGTAAAAAGTCCCTGTTTAAGGTCAGTTAGGATCACCACTTTATTTTAAGAATATGAAATGTCAGAATAATAGTAGAGAGAATTATTTCTTTCATCACATTCCCAGTGGGTCAGAGGTTTACATACGCTCAATTAGTATTTGGTAGCATTGCCTTAAAATTGTTTAACTTGGGTCAAACGTTTCAGGTAGCCTTCCACAAGCTTCCCACAATAAGTTGGGTGAATTTTGACCTATTCCTGACAGAGTTGGTGTAACTGAGTCAGGTTTGTAGGCCTCCTTGCTTGCACACGCTTTTTCAGTTCTGGCCACAAATTTTCTATAGGACTGAGGTTAGGGCTTTGTGATGGCCACTCCAATACCTTGACTCTGTTGTCCTTAAGCCATTTCGCCACAACTTTGGGAGTATGATTGGGGTCATTGTCCATTTGGAAGACCCATTTGTGACCAAGCTTTAACTTCCTGACTGATGTCTTGAGATGTTGCTTCAATATATCCACATCATTTTCCTACCTCATGATGCCATCTAATTTTGTGAAGTGCACCAGTCCCTCCTGCAGCAAAGCACCCACAAAACATGAATCTGCCAGTTTAAGGTCAGCTTCATGGTTGCGATGGTGTTCATCGGCTCCCCCTTTTCCCTCCAAACATAACGATGGTCATTATGGCCAAAAAGTTCTATCTTTGTTTCATCAGACCAGAGGACATTTCTCCAAAAAGTATGATCTTTGTCCCCATGTGCAGTTGCAAACCGTAGTCTGGCTTTTTTTATGGCGGTTTTGGAGCAGTGGCTTCTTCCTTGCTGAGCGGCCTTTCAGGTTATGTTGATATAGGACTTGTTTTACTGTGGATATAGTTACTTTTGTACCTGTTTCCTCCAGCATCTTCACAAGGTCGTTTGCTGTTGTTCTGGGATTGATTTGCACTTTTCTCACCAAAGTACGTTCATCTCTAGGAGACAGAACGCGTCTCCTTCCTGAGCGGTATGACGGCTGCGTGGTCCCATGGTGTTTATACTTGCGTACTATTGTTTGTACAGATGAACGTGGTACCTTCAGGCATTTGGAAATTGTTCCGAAGGATAAACCAGACTTGTGGAGGTCTACCATTTTTTTTTCTGAGGTATGTTGGTCTCTACGCATGTTGGTTTCTACGCATGTTACATAATTTCAGGTTGAAGATGAACACCAAGTGGACTTGAACAGAATACTAACTGAGTAGGCTGAATTGACGTAGCATGGTTGGGCTGTTGTAACCTGCTGTCTAATGTATTTATGTTAATAATAATGCAAATTAAGCAGGTTTATGGAAAACCACCAAGCAAAGCAGGTCCCTTGAATCAGCAGTGGAAGAAGGCAGAAGATGGCTTTACAGTCCCTAAAGTGTTCATTCCCCTGTGTGTTTATGTTTTAAGTAAAGTTAATTTACATCGATGTAAGAGGTCATCATTCCAGTTCTTCATCAGCGAGGCACTGAAGCAGAACTCTGTCTCCATTGGGCCTGGGGGATTCTAGTGACCAGAAACACCATCATAAAACAGAAACTTTCCAATTTTTATTTAAGCTAGGCCGAATCACATCTGGGAACGCTCACATGCCTAACACTATGTTAACATTCTAGAAACAAAATTCCTTTTCAGACAAAACCCATCATCATCATCATCATCAAGGACCATTTTCTACTCTGCCTTCCTCTCCCCTTCCCCATAATATCTGGCATCTGTTTTTTGAGTGATGGCTAGTCTTGTCTTCATTCTCACCCCTAGAGAAGACCCCAAGGCCACACACACAACTCACAGGCCTCAGAAGCTCTATTTTGGTGTCCTCTGGTACATTCTAATGCCTTGATTCATAAATACAGAAATACACAGCGAAATGATTGAATACTTTTATCGAGTTTAACTCACAGATTACACAATTAGTTGTGGTATTGTGTAGAAAGACATGACTTTACAATGTAAATGACTGGAAATGTATGAATTCAGTGTATTGTTAGTTGTTTTGGATATTCTTAAGTTCTAGGCCTATATGATCAGGGCTATTTTCTAAGTAAGAGAACATTAAATATTTTTCAACATTTAACCTGTCTTCTCTTGAGATTAAAGTCTTATTTATAGCTTTACTGCAAGATATAAATTGCCAAAATGATGTTTATTCTTTAAATTATGTATTTTATTAAAATGAAACAAAAATGAAGTAGGTTGCAGGTTTCTGCTCCCAAAATCACACTTTAAAAAAAAGTTAAACAACATGTTTGGATGTTCTAAGTCCACAACAATGCTTAAACCACATCAGGAGACCACTTTTGAGGTCTGTGAAAAAATATGAGACATTTAGATTTTGGGGTGTAGTTTCGAGTTTTAATGTCACATGCACAAGTACAGTGAAATGTCTTTCTTCCAAACTCAAAACCCAACAATGCAAAAATGAATAACAATGTTTTTCTAGAAAGCAAAAAACACAAAAAACACATGAGAAATGAGAATAAGAAATACACAATAAAGTAAGTAAGCAAGCATACTATATACTACTATATACTATATAAAATATTTAAAAAGTCAGTTACAATACCATATTTACATGTGCAGAGATACTAGAGTGATGGAGGTAGATATGTATAGAGGTAAGGTGACTAGGCAACAGGATATAAGATAAACAGAGTAGCAGCAGCTTGTATGTGAGTGGGTGTGCGTGTGTGTAGAGTAGGTATAAATGTATGTGCATATGTGTGAGTGAACAGATGATGGAGTGAGTGATTGTGTGTGTTGGAGTGACAGTGTGTGTGTGAGTGTGTAGGGCCCTGTGAGTGTGCAGAGACAGTGGAAATACTGAAATAAAAGGTAAATAAAGATACAAGGTAAACTCGGTCCATGTAGCTATTTTGTTAGCTACTTATCAGTCATATTGCTTGGGGATAGAAGCTGTTCAAGAGCCTGTTGGTGTCAGACTTGAAGCACCGGTACCTCTTGCCGTGCGGCAGCAGAGAAAATAGTCTATGGCTTGGCTGGTTGGGGTCTTTGGCGATTTTTCCGGCCCTTCTTTTCACCCTGCCTGATATGTCTGTCCTGGATGGCAGGGAGCTCTGCCCCAGTGATGTACTGGGCTTTACGTACAACCCTCTGTAGCGCCATGCGATCAAGGACAGTGCTATTGCCATACCAAGCAGTGATGCAGCCAGTCAATAAGCTCTCAATGGTACAACTGTAGAACCTTTTCAGGATTTGAAGGCACATGCCAAACTTTTTCAACCTCTTGAGGGGGAAGAGGCAATGTCATGCCTTCTTCACAACTGTGAGTGTGTGTTTGGACCATTTTAAGTCTCTAGTGATTTGGACATTGAGGAACTTAAAGCTGTCTACCTGCTCCACTGCCGCCCCATCAATGTGGATGGGGCGTGCTCGCCCCCCCCCCCCCCCCCCCCCTTCCTGTAGTCCACGATCAGATCCTTGGTCTTGCTGATGTTGAGGGAGAGGTTGTTGCTCTGGCACCACACTGTCAGGTCACTGACCACCTCCCTGTAGGCTGACTCATTGTCGCCGGTGATCAGGCCTACCACTGTTGTGTCGTCAGCGAACTTGACAATGGTGTTGGAGTCATGCGTGGCCACCCAGTCGTGGGTGAACAGGGAGTACAGGAGGGGACTAAGCACACGCCCCTGTGTTAAGGGTCAGCATGGTGGAGGTGATGTTGCCTACCCCCACCACCTGGGGTTGGCCCATCAGAAAGTCCAGGATCTAGTTGCAGAGGGAGGTGTTCAGACCCTGAGTCCTAAGCATGGTGAGTTACCCTTTAACTCAAGTGTGCACCTAGCAAGAGGCTGTTGTTTAGTGGTGTTTTGGTAGCATTTTCAAAACAAATACCCACTGGATTGATGCAAAGAATCATGATATCATTCTGCCAGGTAGGCATAGCCTAATTTGTTGTTAACAATTGTTTTATTTTTTTTATTTAACCTTTATTTAACTAGACAAGTCAGTTAGGAAAAAAATATTATTTACAATGATGGCCTACCCGGGCCAAACCCTAACCCGGATGATGCTGGGCCTATTGTGCGCCGCCCTATAGGACTCATAATCACGGCCGGTTGTGTTAAAGCCTGGAATCGAACCAGGGTCTGTAGTGACGCCTTAGACCGCTGCGCCACTCGGGAGCCCCAATAATTCAACTTAAATGAGAAGATTTTTGGGAAAGCCTTTGGGAAAGCCTGTTTTTATTAGAATCATCACTAATGGCTACACAAAGTGGTAGATGCGTGCACTGCACACACACACACACACACACACACACACACACACACACACACACACACACACACACACACACACACACACACACACACACACACACAAGCAGACAGGGGTATTCTCGTTGCCTCTTCAGAAAGTGACAAGAAATAGAAATCATTGATGCATTCTGTTCATGGCTTATGATAAACTTGAGAAAATGAATAAATGTTCAATACATTTAGTTGATTCCCTACTACAGATCAATACATTTTTGAACATTGTTGAATTCTGTTTTAATGCCTGGATTTCGCGAGGGCCCTAGTTATCATATTTGGACCATAATGAGGCTCTCCACCACCTATTGTTCCTGCAGTGATGATTCCCCATCTTCATCTAATTTTTTCATAATTCATCTGCAGATCCTCAGCAAAACGCATAGGCCTACAAGTAGCGTACTGTACGCAAATGAAAGAGCCAAATGAACGGCTCTCTCACCAATGCCATTTGGTAGGCTACACTGACTGACGAGACGAGAGTCACTCATTTTAGAGTCAGTCTGGAAAGCCCCGACATCCTAGGAAAAGAAACCTCGGAAATCCTTTGGTTTACTTCTTCCTATACGATTCCATGGACATATAACCACGTTGCATGATTTATGAATGGCAAAGAGATCGACTTTATTCAGTCAGTTCGACACCTTTTATAAACTAGTCAACAGTTGCTGTTCAGTTGTCAAAATCAATAAACTATCAAAATAAAGAAAGTCGCACACTCCACGTGTAATCTCCCAGCAATTTAATGGGTATTTACCAATGTTTCGGCATCACTGTGCCTTCCTCAGGGTCACTGTGCCTTCCTCAGGGTCACCGTGCCTTCCTCAGGGTCACTGTGCCTTCCTCAGGGTCACTGTGCCTTCCTCAGGGTCACCGTGCCTTCCTCAGGGTCACTGTGCCTTCCTCAGGGTCACTGTGCCTTCCTCAGGGTCACTGTGCCTTCCTCAGGGTCACTGTGCCTTCCTCAGGGTCACTGTGCCTTCCTCAGGGTCACTGTGCCTTCCTCGGGGTCACTGTGCCTTCCTCAGGGTCACCGTGCCTTCCTCAGGGTCACTGTGCCTTCCTCAGGGTCACTGTGCCTTCCTCAGGGTCACTGTGCCTTCCTCGGGGTCACTGTGCCTTCCTCAGGGTCACTGTGCCTTCCTCAGGGTCACTGTGCCTTCCTCGGGGTCACTGTGCCTTCCTCAGGGTCACTGTGCCTTCCTCAGGGTCACTGTGCCTTCCTCAGTTGTCAAATCAACACACAGTAAATAAATAGCCTACTATGCGCATCGACTCTGCGTTGCTGGCTATGTGAAATGTGTTGTTAGAAAACAATTAAGCTAAGTCGTGGATTTCGACTCATTGTGACCACTTACGTTACATGGGAAGTGCAAATTCACGAGCATCATGATCTCTCCCTCCTCTGCGTAAAGAAATACGACTGCAACCAGAGATCTGTATATAATGACGAGATGCTCATATCACTGCCCTAACAATGCTAGTCGTCCAAAAGACTGGAAGGCAGGCGACAAGCTTAGGCCCAAAATAAGCCCAATGTTTTTGGCGAGAGTGAAACCTCTTCCTCTCTGCTGCGTTTCCCCGAAATCGGTCGTTTTGTGACTGACAGGCGCCTATCCTATCAATAGATTGCGCTAGAAGATGCATATCGTTCATTCTAGCAGGGGAGGGCTCAACGCACTAGCGAATTTAAACTTTTAAATGAAAAGTAGCTAAGTTACTATGAAGTGGAATATGTAGCCGGCTGAAAATGAGTCTCTAACCAGCTGATTAGCCAACAGCCGGAGCTAATGGAAAAACACTTGAGCCAGTCTCTGGTTAACCAGTCTCTACGGCTGGTCTCTATGGCTCAAATCATTTCAGAACCATAACACTGTCCGTGAATGCAACCGCACACACACACACACAACACACACACACACACGTCAGCATGTGTATCGTGTGCATGACACATGTACATATTTGACAAGTGTGTGTATTTCTGTGTTTTATGTGTATATGTTTGACAGGTGTGTGTTTTGAGTGTGCGATGTCTTTCCCTGCCTCCCTAGCAGAGCCTGACAGTGATATGCTACACATGAGTAAAACCGTGAGTGGCTCAAGTGAAGGTTGGCTGCTCTACGGGACACAGCCATGAGTCCTTCTCACCTTTTCTGTCATCTTAGAAGGGGTACTTTGTACAGACAGGAGACTCCAGACAATGACAGATGCTGTCCGAAGCTCTCCCCTGTTACAGTGCCTGCTCTAATGTAACAGTATCCTTCTAGGCCTGTATCACCAAATTATGATTCACACTCTTTGCATAGCAACAGATTCCTAGTTGACAGCACTGTGCTCAGTATGTGCTGGTGGAGCTGCCCATTGAATGTTGCTGAAATCTGTCACACAGGCTATTCCTCTGATGGTCAAGAAATTGGTATTGGGTGCTGTCCTTTTAGTGGTGCTGAAATGTGTTGCACTGAGGTAGGCTACAGCACACATCTCAGTGGAAAGCAAGATCATTATACATCAGCCTTTAAAATGCATCCAATTATTTATTCCATGTATATCTCCAAAGGCAAGTCAAATCACCTGTTGCAACATTGTCACTTTATTCGACTGTGAATTATCTGAAAAAGTTAAATTCATCAGCTAAAAATAAGATACACTTTAGTTGTTTGAGCTAGAGGTCACACATAAACCGTCACATGAGCAATCTTGCACCACATTTGAATGCTGGGGTAGTTATCTACAATAAGCAGAAATGCCTGTACAAATAATCTTGTCTTGTATTGTTTCTGTGGGCATTACTACTCAGACGACAAAAGGACAATTATTGTCTGATAACGTGGCCTGCAATAAGCTACTTCGAAGTATTTTACCTGGAGATTTCCCGCCTATTCAACGTCATATCTAGCTTAATGTAAGTCCCGTACACTGGCCACGTTAAGGTTCTATCATGCGTCACAGCCGGTGTAACACATGTCCGTTATGGTGAGAACTGATTTGAAAGAGGCTAAATGGAGTCTAAGGTAAGGTGGGGGGTAGTGATGCTCACAGCAATCACCTTGAATTACAGAGACGAGTGACTGACATTGGTGTGAGAGCCGGTTGTCTTACCGAGCGCTGCAACAATTCCAAATGTTTCAAATGATGGAGAATTGAATACAAAATAGTCTCTGCTCGTATGATAATGCTTCATGTGGCGTTATAGTAAATAATTGCAGGCTTCACACAAAATTGAAGAAAAAAAATCACAGCAATTTACAATTTCAGTACCGGGAGAAATGACATCGGTTGAATGAAAGAAAGCGCATCATTACCTGCTCTTGCTGTTGAGCCGTTTTCGGTGCGTTTGTCTCCTTCACCGTAGTCATGATGCCCTACAGTCAGATCAACCAGCTGCTACACCACAACACAATCACAGGTGACTTTGAGAGGTGACCGGAGCCGGCAAAGTACCACACAGAAAAATACATTCAATTTCAGTCGTGATGTTTAAAGTTGAGAGAGAGCTTGATGTAAGCAATAAGGAGTTGGGGGAAAAATCCCGGCAAAACGAGTCTTAATCTGAGACAACGCAGATGATACTCAATTGTAACCTTGTGCATGGAAGAAAGTGGGAGGGAGATAGGTAGAGATAAGAGCTGAGGCAAAGACAGCTACTGCGATTGATACCGACCGCGCCACTTCGATAAATGCCTGGCAACCACCAACGGGCGACTGAGATGGGGGGAGGCGAACAGCGATACTTGTCCCTCACCACGGCGCACGTATCAGATGTTCACTCATGCACCCGCCAAGAGACACAGACACTACTAAAATGGTGATATCATTGATAATAATTGTAGAGGTAATTTAGGCACTACAATCCTACCTGTTATCTGGACCATTCAATTCAGATTACAGTAAAATATAATGAATAGTTTAATGACATCAAAGCTATCACTGAAACATGTATTTCATACATTCAATGAAATAGGTCACATTGACAGAGCTCTGCGCTGACACACACATAATGTTATGCAATATGTTTTTTGACGTCAATGATTTTCAACTCTTCTAAATACAGCATTTATTTATTTTTTTGCTTCAAGAGCGAGATCTGTACCATTGGACAGTAAGTGTAGAAAATCCATAGCCGGAGATTGCAGCATCCCAGATGGCATGACAGGAAATATATTGAAACAAATACTTGAAATGTAACTAATAAACCATTAAGAAGAGGCATCCAAGTTGCTCGGATAGAAGATATATAGTTGTACCATGTATAAGTATATTTTAATATATCTCTTTAGGGCTAATGTATGTGGCAGACAGAGCTTCAGCGAACTAGAACGAGCAAACTAGTCTAAATTGGTGCTAGGGGAAGCAGGGTGTATCCAACCAAAATGTTCTTCCATGAATTTAAAGTCTCTGAGTAACACCATTAAAACAAAACAAGAATTCTGACAGAAGTGTATGAGATATTGAGCACAAGGTGACTAAAACGCAATTAACATGACTATAAATGTCAGTTGTCATCAGCTATCAAGACTTTTCCTAACCTCTGTTCCATTGTGTCATTATAAAGATGGCGTGGCAAAATACTTTTGATAGAAACACTTAATGGAATTACTGTGGCCTTCGAAAAAAGAAAATGTACACTTCAGACATTTGGAAACTGAAATCCAAATGAGCGACACCAAAGTGTAAGAAAATAACCATCCATTTTTCAAAGGTGCAATGAAGCGAAACTACACTGCAAACTTACATGTAGCGCAAGTATTATTAACATAATACCATTTATTTAATATCTTACACTTTAGGGGCTCTCAAGCAAAGCACTAATGTTCACACAAGCCACTTTTGGTTATCCCTCAAATTAAACCAAATGTAATGTATTTCAGCACTGTGTTAATTAAACATTTCTAGGAAGAACCATTGCATTCAATATCCAAACACTGTATATAAATGAGTTACTTATACTCAGAGACATTCTACATGGTAATGATACCTGTTCTATTCTTCTATTCTCCTCTATGTCTTAGCAGGGGTTTTAATATGCACATGCTGCTTTGTTAATTAATTGTGGGCACTGTGTTTTGGTGAGGTAAATTACTATGGAGTCCCAGTTGGGTGTTGGCAGTGTCGGGCCTGCATGATAAGCACACTGCTGCACAATGGGAGGAAAGCCATGTCCTTCAAATAGAGGCCCTACTTTCAGACCCCTTGCCTACCTGCTTAAAAAGTTGCAAAAACAATTGCATCCCTTTCCAAGTGAACCCAAAGTATCCCAAAAACACTGAATAGAGTAGGATTGTGTACAGTATACAAAACAAACTTCCACACACATAGACAATCAAACTCACAGTATACAAAACAAACTTCCACACACATAGACAATCAAACTCACAGTATACAAAACAAACTTCCACACACATAGACAATCAAACTCACAGTATACAAAACAAACTTCCACACACATAGACAATCAAACTCACAGTATACAAAACAAACTTCCACACACATAGACAATCAAACTCACACAAACATAGATATGTTGACACTAGTAAAAGCACTACTGAGGCACTACACAGCATGTCATCGCGATCAACCAAACACTCCACTACTACACAACTGGCCCTTCTCTACCGCTCCTATTGCAATTAACATCGACAGCATGACGTATAAAACCAAAAGGGTTGCTGCTCAGGGAATCAATCAACTCCAAACGAATGATGCCCACTCTGGACCAGATACCCCGATTGGCTGATGGCAGATACAGTGCTACTTAGTCGCTGTGGCTGCAACATAACAAATGCCCATTGTGCTGCGGTGGGGGAGCCTGTACACAAACCTCCAAACCTCAACCCCTGTGATGTTGACAAATGGACAAGGAGAGGATGAGGGATGCCTGTGGCCTTAGCTCTGTTTAAACACACATTCCTTAGAAGTTACAGATTAATTGAGTAGCTGTGCCAACCTTCCGGAACAAATGGAGGCCCTTATGGCTGCCAACCTAATGAACTGGAAGAAGTGCTCAAGACTGATGAGATGTTGCCTACTAATCAATACCAATGCAACCTCAAAATACTGTGCCGATTGATTGCTTCGGCACTGGTAATAGCCTTGTAATGACTCATCATCACAACAAGGATGACAATTATGTATGTGGATTGATAATTCTGTGAATGTCGAAGCAATGCTTAAAATGAGAAACGGGAATGTTCTGTTTGACTTTTCTGTCAATGCTGATATTGTAGATTTGTAAAGAAAGTGTGTTCTCTGGTTTTACAAAGGAGACTGAGAAGTCTGTCAGTGAATCCAGCAGTCTCCCACAAGCTCATACTGAGTTGAGATTTCTGCCTAGAAACCTCAACTACCTCGTAGACCTGCACATTAACTCGGTACCAGTACACCTTTACATTTTTTTGCACATTATTTCTTACTTTTGAACTCTGTATTGTTTGGAAAGGGCTCGTAAGCATTTAACATTAATGTCTACAACTGTTGTATTCGGCGCTTATGACAAATACAATTGGATATCGATAGCCAGTGCTCTTCAGAACATAGTGTTTGTTGCAGTGTTTGTTGCTACTTTAGTGCTACTTTAGTGGATAGAAAAAAAACAGAGGAGGCAAAAAAACAGCAGCCAAACAGTCAATTACATTACAACGCTAGAGGGAGAGTCCACTTTGATCTACACTGAACAAAAAAAATATAAATGCTGGCCTCTCTCCTTAAAAAACGCCCCATAGCTCTTGGAGTCCCATGCAGGAAAAGCTAGACTAGAACAGCTTGCTGGACATAATTTGTTTAGCATTTATTATACCAATAGACTATTCGAAGAGGCACACAACTTATTTTTTGCTGAATGTGAAATGCAGCAGCCAACAGAACTCATGGGTAGTTTGAAAGAAGAGCGAATGCGCTATGGCGGAAGGCTTTAGTAGTTATTTATTCAGACCCATAACCATTCAATCTTCGTGAAGAGAAGTGAAAGCCTTCCGTATCTAATTCTAGTCCGACAGTATATTATTCAAGGATGTCATTAGAATGTTGAAGATAAGGACGACAAAACTTATTTCACTTAACTGTTGAAAGCGGGGAAGGAATCAAGCAACAATAGAGAGAGAAAGAGGAGGTAGGCTAATAACATTAGGGGAAATTTTATGAAAGGTAGGTTATACAGTTGAAGTTGGAAGTTTACATACACTCAGGTTGGAGTCATTAAAACTCGTTTTTCAACTACTCCACAAATGTATTGTTAAAAACTATAGTTTTGGCAAGTCGGTTAGGACATCTACTTTGTGCATGACACAAGTCATTTTTCCAACAATTGCTTAAAGACAAATTATTTCATTTATAATTCACTGTATCATAATTCCAGTGGGTCAGAAGTTTACATACACTAAGTTGACTGTGCCATTAAACAGCTTGGAAAATTCCAGAAAATTAAGTCATGGCATTAGAAGCTTCTGATAGGCTAATTGACATAACTTGAGTCAATTGGAGGTGTACCTGTGGATGTATTTCAAGGCCTACCTTCAAACTCAGTGCCTCTTTTCTTGATATTATTGGAAAATCAAAAGAAATCAGCCAAGACCTCAGAAAAAAAATTGTAGACCTCCACAAGTCTGGTTCATCCTTGGGAGTAATTTCCAAATGCCTGAAGGTACCACATTTATCTGTACAAACAATAGTACGCAAGTATAAACACCATGGGAACATGCAGCCGTCATACTGCTCAGGAAGAAGACGCATTCTGTCTCCTAGAGATGAACGTACTTTGGTGAGAAAAGTGCAAATGAATACCAGAACAACAGCAAAGGACCTTGTGAATATGCTGGAGGAAACAGGTACAAAAGTATCTATAAGAAAAGTATCTCCACAGTAAAACGAGACCTATATCGACATAACCTGAAAGGCCGCTCAGCAAGGAAGAAGCCACTGCTCCAAAACCGCCATAAAAAAGCCAGACTACGGTTTGCAACTGCACATGGGGATAAAGATCGTACTTTTTTTTCTGATGAAACAAAAATAGAACTGTTTGGCCATAATGACCATCGTTATGTTTGGAGGAAAAAGGGGGACGCTTGCAAGCCGAAGAACACCATCCCACCGTGACGAACAGGGGTGGCAGCATCATTTTGTGGGGGTGCTTTGCTGCAGGAAGGACTGATGCACTTCATGAAATAAATGGCATCATGAGGCTGGAAAATTCTGTGGATATATTGTAGCAACATCTCAAGTCATCAGTCAGGAAGTTAAAGCTTGGTCGCAAATGGGTCTTCCAAATGGACAATGACCCCAAGCATACTTCCAAAGTTGTGGCAAAATGGCTTAAGGACAACAAAGTAAAGGTGGCCATCACAAAGCCCTCACCTCAATCCCATAGAAAATTTGTGGGCAGAACTGAAAAAGCGTGTGCGAGCAATGAGGCCTACAAACCTGACTCAGTTACACCAGCTCTGTCAGGAGGAATGGGCCAAAATTCACCCAACTTATTGTGGTAAGCTTGTGAAAGGCTACCCAAAACGTTTGACCCAAGTTAAACAATTTAAAGGCAATACTACCAAATACTAATTGAGTGTATGTCAACTTCTGACCCACTGGGAATGTGATGAAAGAAGTTAAATCATAAATAAATCATAAATCATTCTCTCTACTATTATTATTAGCTTACCTGTGGCTCAGTTGGTAGAGCATGGTGTTAGCAATGGTGTTTGCAACGCCAGGGTTGTGGCTTCGATTCCCACGGCGGGCCAGTACGAAATGAAAAAAAATGTATGAATTGAAATGTATGCATTGACTTCTGTAAGTCGCTCTGGATAAGAGCGTCTACTAAAATGTAAATGTAAAATTATTTTGACATTTCACATTCTTAAAATGAAGTGGTGATCCTAACTGACCTAAAACAGGGCATTTTTACTAGGATTAAATGTCAGGAATTGTGAAAAACTGAGTTTCAATGTATTTGGCTAAGGTGAATGTAAACTTCCGACTTCAACTGTATATGATTTATAATGCTTTGAATGACACCTGGTTTTGTCGAGAAATATGGCTTCACTTTAAGAAAAGTTATTTTCGGGATGGAACATTTGTAAAATACCTGGAAAATATTCAACACTAGCATCCCAAACATGCTCAGTGGGTGACATGTCTGGTGAGTATGCAGGCCATGGAAGAATTGGGACATTTTCAGCTTCCAAGAATTGTGTATCCTTGTGTATCCAGATCCCTGCGACATGGGGCTGTGCATTATCATGCTGAAACATGAGGCGATGGCTGCGGAGGAATGGCACGACAATGGGCCTCAGGATCTCGTCACGGTATCTCTTTTCATTCAAATTGCCATCGATAAAATGCAATTGTATACGTTGTCCGCCACCATGAAGCACTCTGTTCACAACGTTGACATCAGCAAACCGCTCGCTCACACAGCGCCATACACGCTGTTTACCATCTGCCCGGTACTGTTGAAACTGGGATTCTTCCATGAAAAGCACACTTCTCCAGCGTGTCAGTGGCCATGGAAGGTGAAATTTTGCCCACTGAAGTCGGTTACGACGCTGAACGGCAGTCAGGTTCTGGCGAGGCTGACGAGCACGCAGATGTGCTTCCCTGAGGCGGTTGCTGACAGTTTGTGCAGAAATTATTCATTTGTGCAAACCAACAGTTTCATCAGCTGTCCGGGTGGCTGGTCTCAGATTATTCCGCAGGTGAAGAAGCCAGATGTGGAGGTCATAGGCTGGCGTGGTTACACGTGGTCTGCGGTTGTGAGGCCTGTTGGACATACTGCCAAATTCTCTAAAACAACATTATGGTAGAGAAATGAACATTAAATTATCTGGCAATAACTCTGGTAGACATTCCTGCAGTCAGCATGCCAATTGCATGCTCCCTCAAAACTTGAGACATCGGTGGTATTGTGTTGTGTGACAAAACTGCTAATTTTAGAGTGGCCTTTTGTTGTCCCCAGCACAAGATGGACCTGTGTAATAATCATGCTGTTTAATCAGATTCTTGATATGCCACACCTGTCAGGTGGATGGATTATCTTCGCAAAGGAGAAATGCTCACTAACAGGGATGTAAACACATTTGTGCACAACATTTGAGAGAAATAAGCTTTGTGTGTATATGGAACATTTCTGATATATTTTATTTCAGCTCATGAAACATGGGACCAACTCTTTACATGTTGCGTTTATATTTTTGTTCAGTATATAATTGCCATGGCCGTTAAGGGTGTGGTAAACATGGGACTGGTGTAAAGCCAGACTTCTGATTCCGTGACGCAAACTGTATTATATGTTCCTGGCTGACTCAAATAAAAAATGTTATTGATATTTTTGGGAAGAAGCTTAAAATCCCACCACTAGGGAAAAGAGGGCTCCTTCTCTACACATGCACATCTGTTGTTGTCTCAGTCTTACAGAGTCGTTTTGGATGCTTCATTAAAGGCCAAGAATAGCAACAGGGCTGGACATTATAATGACTATTGCATGGTACAGGGCTGGGCATTATAATGACTATGGTACAGGATGTAACAGGGCTGGACATTATAATGACTATTGCATGGTACAGGGCTGGGCATTATAATGACTATTGCATGGTACAGGGCTGGGCATTATAATGACTATTGCATGGTACAGGGCTGGGCATTATAATGACTATGGTACAGGATGTAACAGGGCTGGACATTATAATGACTATTGCATGGTACAGGGCTGGGCATTATAATGACTATGGTACAGGATGTAACAGGGCTGGACATTATAATGACTATTGCATGGTACAGGGCTGGGCATTATAATGACTATGGTACAGGATGTAACAGGGCTGGACATTATAATGACTCTGTAGTACAGGGGTGGGCATTATAATGACTTTATGGTACAGGATAATGAATTTATTATACAGGATAAGGACTATATGGAACATGATAATGACTCTGTGGTACAGGATGACTATGCAGTACTGGATAATGACTCTATAATACAGGATAATGACTCTGTAGTACAGGATAATGACTCTGTAGTACAGGGCTGGGCATTATAATGACTCTGTAGTACAGGTCTGGGCATTATAATCACTCTATAGCAACCGGGCTGGGCATTATAATGACTATATAGTACAGGATAATGACTCTATAGCAACTGGGCTGGGCATTAATATGACTCTATAATACAGAATAATGACTCTATTGTACAGGATAATGACTCTATGGTACAGGATAATGACTACAGCACAGGATAATGACTCTATAGCAGCCCGGTTGCTATAGAGTCATTATCCTGTACTGTAGTCATTATCATGTACCATAGAGTCATTATCCTGGGCATTATCCCCGGGAATTAATATGACTCTATAGTACAGAATAATGACTCTATAGTACAGGATAATGACTATGGTACAGGATAATGACTACAGTACAGGATAACGACTCTATGGTACAGGATAATGACTCTATAGTATAGGGTGGGGCATTATAATGACTGTATGGTACAGGGCAGAGCATTATAATTACTCTATGGTACAGGGCTGGGCATTATAATGACTCTACAGTACGGGATAATGACTCTATGGTACAGGACAATGACTCTATAGTACAGGATAATGCCTCTATAGTACATGATAATGCCTCTATAGTAAAGGATAATGACTCTATAGTACATGGCTGGACATTATAATGACTCTATGGTACAGGGCTGGACATTATAATGACCCTATAGTACAGGATAATGACTATGGTACAGGAAAATGACTATGGTACATGGCTGGGCATTATAATGACCCTATAGTACAAGATAATGACTCTATGGTACAGGATAATGACTATAGTACAGGGCTGGACATTATTATGACTCTATAGTACAGGGCTGGACGTTATAATGACTCTATAGTATAGGGCTGGGCATTATAATGACTCTATGGTGCAGGGCTGGGCATTATAATGACTCTATGGTACAGGATAATGACTCTATGGTACAGGATAATGACTCTATAGTTCAGGGCTGGACATTATAATGACTCTATAGTTCAGGGCTGGACATTATAATGACTCTATAGTTCAGGGCTGGACATTATAATGACTCTATAGTTCAGGGCTGGACATTATAATGACTCTATAGTTCAGGGCTGGACATTATAATGACTCTATAGTTCAGGGCTGGACATTATAATGACTCTATAGTTCAGGGCTGGACATTATAATGGCTCTATAGTTCAGGGCTGGACATTATAATGACTCTATAGTTCAGGGCTAGACATTATAATGACTCTATAGTTCAGGGCTGGACATTATAATGGCTCTATAGTTCAGGGCTGGACATTATAATGGCTCTATAGTTCAGGGCTGGACATTATAATGGCTCTATAGTACATGGCTGGACATTATAATGGCTCTATAGTTCAGGGCTGGACATTATAATGACTCTATAGAACATGGCTGGACATTATAATGACTCTATAGTACAGGGCTGGACATTATAATGACTCATTAGTTCAGAGCTGGACATTATAATGGCTCTATAGTTCAGGGCTGGACATTATAATGGCTCTATAGTTCAGGGCTGGACATTATAATGACTGTATGGTACATGGCTGGACATTATAATGGCGCTATAGTTCAGGGCTGGACATTATAATGACTGTATGGTACATAGCTGGACATTATAATCAAATCAAATCAAATGTATTTATATAGCCCTTCTTACATCAGCTGATATCTCAAAGTGCTGTACAGAAACCCAGCCTAAAACCCCAAACAGCAAGCAATGCAGGTGTAGAAGCACGGTGGCTAGGAAAAACTCCCTAGAAAGGCCAAAACCTAGGAAGAAACCTAGAGAGGAACCAGGCTATGAGGGGTGGCCAGTCCTCTTCTGGCTGTGCCGGGTGGAGATTATAACAGCACATGGCCTAGATGTTCAAATGTTCATAAATGACCAGCATTGTCAAATAATAATAATCATAGTAGTTGTCGAGGGTGCAACAAGTCAGTAACACAAGAGTAAGTGTCAGTTGGCTTTTTCATAGCCGATCTTTGAGAGTATCTCTACCGCTCCTGCTGTCTCTAGAGAGTTGAAAACAGCAGGTCTGGGACAGGTAGCACGTCCGGTGAATAGGTCAGGGTTCCAGCAGGTCTGGGACAACAGGTCTGGGACAGGTAGCACGTCCGGTGAACAGGTCAGGGTTCCATAGCTGCAGGCAGAACAGTTGGAATGACTCTATAGTACAGGGCTGGGCATTATAATGACTCTGATCATCCTCACAAAACTGACATTTTACAAAAATAAATCTGAAGGGTAATTATTTACAAAATTCCCTCTTGGATCACTGAGATTAGGATTTGTATTTATCTATTTCATAATTGTTATTATGTTTTTTGATCAGATATTATGCATTTGACCACAATTTCCACCAAATTCTCATTACCGCAACAGTCCAAAAAAGTTATAAACAAATCCAATTGTCATGCCCTGACCATAGAGAGCCCTTGTTTCTCTATGGTGTAGTAGGTCAGGGTGTGACTAGGGGGTATTCTAGTTTAAAATGTATATTTTGTGTTCTAGTTTTATTTTCTATGTTGGTGTTTTGTATGGTTCCCAATTAGAGGCAGCTGGTAATTGTTGTCTCTAATTGGGGAACATATTTAAGTAGCTATTTTTCCCACCTGTGTTTGTGGGATATTGTTTTGTGTTTGTGCATGTGCACCACGTAGTCACGTTTCGTTGTTCGTTTATTGATTTATTGTTTTTGCTTAAAGTTTCACTTTGTAATAAATATGTGGAACTCAACATCCGCTGCGCCTTGGTCCCGTTCTTACGACAACCGTGACACCAATATTTTGTTTTTTACATTCCACCTCTTATGAAAAGGCCTGAGTTAAACATTACAATGAAAAAAAATACATATTTAAAATTAAATTATATAATTATCATAAAATACAATCGGACTTTTTCCCAATTTGATCTTTTTAGCAGTTTCGGTAATGAGAAGGCCAAGGGGGTGAATGAGAATAAGAACCTCATTCTGAAGGCATACAGTGCATTTGGAAAGTATTCAGACCCCTTAAATTTTTCCACATTTTGTTACATTACAGCCTTATTCTAAAATGGATTAAAATGTTTTTTTTTTCACGCATCAATCTACACACAATACCCAATAATGACAAAGCAAAAACAAGTTTAGCCATTTTTGCAAATGTATTAAAAATTAAAAACTGAAATATCACATTGACATAAGTAAATACATTTACTTACTTAACTTCTACTACTCCTCTAGATGATGCATTATGGGTGAATAAAACTATTTAAAAAGTGACTATGGTACAGGAACTTGAAAAAGTATTATGGTAATGAGACACGTCCACAGACACTGTGTTTGGTACGTAATAAATATTCAAGTTTAATGTAAACTTCAACTAGTATACAATTTGTATGATTTATGGACAAACTACAGCAACACATTTTGTGTTTTATTCAAATAAGTTTGGTTTTTCTCAAGTAAAATTGTATAAAATGACCCAGCAGTCTCCCACAAGCTCATATTCATATCAATAGCCAGTGCTCTTCAGTACATACACTACCTGCAGTGTTTGTTGCTACTTTAGTGGATAGAAAAAGAACAGAGGAGGCAAAAAACAGCAGCCAAACAGTCAATTACATTACAACGCTAGAGGGAGAGTCCACTTTGATCTATAATTGTTATCTCCGTTAAGGGGGTGGTGAACATGGGAAGAAAGCCCTAATGGCCATTGGCTAAAAGCACTAAAAACAAAAGCAGGCAGAGTGCATTTTCGTCGTGTTTTTATTGGTTTTATTTAAGTATCAGCAGGGAGAGCAAAAGCTGTTGCAAAGGCCAGACTTCTCCTTCTGTGTCGCAAACTCTTACGTTACAGTCTGTATCCAGGTTGTATCACAACCGGCTGTGATTGGGAGTCCCATAGGGCGGCGCACAATTGGCCCAGCGTCGTCCGTGTTTGGCCGGGGTAGGCCGTCATTGTAAATAAGAATTTGTTCTTAACTGACTTGCCTAGTTAAACAAATGTTAAATAAAATAAATACATAAAACTGTATTATAAACTGGGTGGTTCGAGCCCTGAATGCTGATTGGCTGACAGACCGTATACCACGCGCATGACAAAACATTTACTGCCCTAATTACATTGGGAACCAGTTTTTAATAGCATTAAGGCACCTCAGGGGTTTGTGGAATATGGCCAATATACCACGGCTAAGGGCTGTATCCAGGCACTCTGCGTTGTGTCGTACATATTCTATCCATGAATTACAAAACAGGTCCTATGTAAATCTAAATACGTGATGGAAATGATAGTGTGCTTGTCACAGGGTTTTTTGAAAATCCTAAAGCCTTCAACAGATTTCTAGCATATGAATACTAATAGTGTTCTAGAATTCACATATAATACCAAAGTGTCTTATTCACACAAATCCCATTTTAGTAGAATGCTGCAAGGTTTCGTCATACACATGTAGCCCCTGTTGTTATTTGCCTGACCCACAATAGTAGGCATCAGGATATGTTTAGGAAAAAGTAATACAGATGTCTGACCAGGTGACTCTCTGTGTGTGTGTGTGTGTGTACAAAAACTCTCCACATTAACAGGGCTCCTCTGACCCTTCATCTTGTCTCAGGGAGGATGAAGGACACACTGCTCTCCCCTGGGCAAGACAACTGTAACATACGCTGGGCGTGTGGATACTACGTATCAGCCCTCTGACCACTCAGACGTGAAATCACAAACAGAGCAGGACCCAGAGGCCATGGTCTGCATTAGAAGCATCGCTGACTGATGGTGGTTTGTTTGCTCAGTGTCATTAGCATACTCTGCCCACAAACCTTCCCTATTGGTTGAGGGTGGGGCTGATGCTAATCAGTCTGGTACTGCCCTCTACCTTCTAACCTGCAGGTTTAGGAGAACATAGCCAATGGTCACCATTCATATACATCCTGTTTTCCCCAGAGAGCTTGAAATGCTAATAACATTTCCTCAAAGGCACTGGATTGGCATCATCTTTTTTTGATTTTTTTTAATTAAGTGTTGTCATGACAACTAAGTGCAGATGCACCGACATGGTTTGTGGTTGGTCTGTGAGGCATTGTTTGTTTTCTTCTTCGGTGGAACCTCAAGTGCTTGCTAACCGTCATCTTGCCAAGGCATTGTTACTGTAGAATCCCCAGAGCTGATATTTGATTTGTGATTTTGTGAAAGGAAAAATAACTAATGGGTTATAGTGAAAATCAGTGTCGATCACTGGACAATAGATCAGAAGTTAAATAGCCAGTAGGCTGTCATTGAAACATCATGGTGCAGCATTGGAAGAACAGCATTGAACAGTGGCACAGTGTGGTCCTTTGTAGCTCAGTTGGTATAGTGTGGTACTTGCAATGCCAGGATAGTGGGTTAGATTCCCAGGGCCACACGTAAGTAAAATGTATGCGCGTGCATGACTAAGTCACTTTGGATAAAAGCGTCTGCTAAATGCTATATATATATAGTTTTAACAGTAAAGGGTCTTCCTCAGCATAACTTGTACCAGCATATAGATAATACTTGTCACTCCCAATAGCACATTTCAGCACCACTAACAGCACCCGACTCATTTGCACATTTCAGCACCACTAACAGCACCTGACCTGATAGCATATTGTTATGTATATTTCTGTACCCCATTCCAAAGGTAAAACCATTGTTCAAATACAACAAAACACCAATGAAGTCTCTGTAAAAATCAGTGTCCAATTAAATCCAGTTCTATTGCCAGTATATCACTCACCAGCTAGAATATCAGTCTTCTCCATTTCAACCATTTTACAATGCTGAGTCACTGATACTCCTGCAACATAACATCCAAGGCAGTGAAAGGTCCTCAGAGAAGGAAGGGGAGGGCCATCGCACTCAGTGATTTTCATAAAAATAAAAATAGTGATTTTAGATTTTTTTTATTTAACTAGGCAAGGCAGTTAAAACCTGTTGGGCCTAGGGGGCAGTATTTGCACGGCCGGATAAAAAACGTATCCGAATTAATCTGGTTACTACTCCTGCCCAGAAACTAGAATATGCATATAATTAGTCGATTTGGATAGAAAACACTCTAACGTTTCTAAAACTGTTTGAATGGTGTCTGTGAGTATAACAGAACTCATATGGCAGGCCAAAACCTGAGAAGATTCCATACAGGAAGTGCCCTGTCTGACAATTTGTTGTCCTTCTGTTGCATCTCTATCGATAATACAGCATCTGTGCTGTAACGTGACACTTTCTAAGGCTCCCATTGGCTCTCTAAAGCCGCCAGAAAGTGTAATGGGGTGTCTGCTGTCTCTGGGCGAAGAACAGCAGGAGAATTTGTCAGTGGTCAGCCTGGGGACAGTGACACTGGAGATGCGCGTTCATGAGAAACCTCAATTTTTTTCTTTCAGCCTTTGAATGAATACAATGTTGCTCGGTTGGAATATTATCGCTATTTTACGAGAAAAATAGCATAAAAATGGATTTTAAACAGCGTTTGACATGCTTCTAAGTACGGTAATGGAATATTTTGATTTTTTTTTGTCACGAAATGCGCTCGCGCGTCACCCTTCGGATAGTGACCTGAACGCACGAACAAAACGGAGCTATTTGAATATAACTATAGATTATTTGGAACCAAAACAGCATTTGTTGTTGAAGTAGAAGTCCTGGGAGTGCATTCTGACGAAGAACAGAAAAGGTAATCCAATTTTTCTAATAGTAATTCTGAGTTTAGGTTGTCCCAAACTTGGTGGGTGTCAAAATAGCTAGCCGTGATGGCCGGGCTATGTACTCAGAATATTGCAAAATGTGCTTTCGCCGAAAAGCTATTTTAAAATCTGACACCGCGATTGCATAAAAGAGTTCTGTATTTATAATTCTTAAAATAATTGTTATGTATTTTGTGAACGTTTATCATGAGTAATTTAGTAAATTCACCGGAGGTTTGCGGTGGGTATGCTAGTTCTGAACATCACATGCTAATGTAAAAAGCTGGTTTTTGATATAAATATGAACTTGATTAAACAAAACATGCATGTATTGTATAACATAATGTCCTAGGAGTGTCATCTGATGAAGATCATCAAAGGTTAGTGCTGCATTTAGCTGTGGTTTTGGTTTTTGTGACATATATGCTTGCTGTCACGCCCTGACCTGAGAGATCCTTTTTATGTCTCTATTTAGGTTTGGTCAGGGTGTGATTTGGGTAGGCATTCTTTGTCTGTTTTTCTATGTTTGGGATTGCTTTGTTTCGGCCGGGTATGGCTCCCAATCAGGAACAGCTGTACATCGTTGTTGCTGATTGGGAGTCATACTTAGGCAGCCTGTTTTTCCTTTGGGTTTTGTGGGTGAATGTTTTCTGTTTAGTTTTGTAACCTGACAGAACTGTTGCTGGTCGTTTTTGGTTTATTTTGTAAGTGTTCATTCGGTCCATTAAAATCTTTCAAGATGAACACATCCTCCACTGCACCTTGGTCTCATTTTGACGACGGCCGTTACACTTGCTTTGAAAATGGCTGTGTGATTATTTTTGGCAGGGTACTCTCCTGACATAATCTAATGTTTTGCTTTCGCTGTAAAGCCTTTTCGAAATCGGACAATGTGGTTAGATTAACGAGAGTCTTGTCTTTAAAATGGTGTAAAATAGTCATATGTTTGAGAAATTGAAGTTATAGCATTTTTGAGGTATTTGTATTTCACGCCACGTGATTCCACTGGCTGTTGACTAGGGTGGGACGCAAGCGCAAGCGTCCCACCTAGCCCAGGGAAGTTAAGAACAAATTCTTATTACAATGACGGCCTACACCGGCCAAACCTGGACGATGCTGGGCCAATTGTGCGCCACCCTATGGAACTCCCAATCACGGTCAGATGTGATACGGCCTGGATTCGAACCAGGGACTGTAGTGATGCCTCTTGCACTGAGATGCAGTGCCTTAGACTGTTGCGACAATTGGGAGCCCAAACTATACTAAATATATTTACATGTTTCCAGATAACTTATTAAAACACACTGTTTTGCAATGAAGGTCTACAGTAGCCTCAACAGCACTCTGTAGGGTAGCACCATGGTGTAGCTGGACGACAGCTATTTTCCGTTCTCCTCTGGATACATTGACTTCAATAGAAAACACAGGAAGCTCATGGATCTCACCCCATTCCATAGACTTACACAGAAATTATGACTACTTCCAGAGGACATCCTCCAACTTATCAGAACTCTTGCAGCATGAACTGACATGCTGTCCACCCAATCAAAGGATCAGAAAATGAATCTAGTACTGAAAGCATAACCTACAGCTAGCTAGCACTAGTTGACTCAAAGAGTGAAAGACAATAGTTGTACAGTTTTGAACTAATTAATTTATGTTAGCTAGCTGGCGACAGCATGCTTCAGCTCGCTGGCTGAAGACGGCTAAGCAAACCAAATGAGTTCTGCTCGCATACTCCCTTAAAAGACCTTTGTTTGAAAAACAAGAACAAAGTGGCAATCGTACTGTTTGTCCAGTTTGAGATGCCATAGCCAGTATACACTTCTTCAAAATAGTCATAATTAATCTAAGATAACTCAAGAAATCGGTCATTCATTTTGACATTTTTGCAGAGGAGATCTTAGTCAGGCAATTTTATATCTAACGAAAATGTTTGGTGGGGAGAGCGCGTAGACGCGTTATAAACGTTCATTCATAGGCAAGGTTGTAGCAACATCATGATGGGTATACAGAACATTTTAGCATCATGTAGTAGCCTAAACCTACCGATGTTACATTGAGGTAGGTGAATTGAATATAAATGACAGTCATCCATTATGCTGTAATAGAAATAAGGCCATGCTCATAAAACGGCACCGACGGCCACTGCTCCATGGCATTACAAGAGAAGAACAAAAGGAGAGACCTTGGTAATATCACAGAACATCCACTTTGCTACAAAGCTCTGATTAATCTATAAGGAATAGAACAGAACAGAATGGAACAGGTCTGAGTAGGCATTTAGAAGACACCCACTCTCTGTTTTGGTGGGTCAGGCTGACGTGTTTGTTTCCTTTCTAGAACCACTAGTGTAGATATAGATTGTATCTTACTGTAGGTAGATAAAGGAAAACGGGTAAAGAGAGGGAGTGCTCATACACATGTTCCTACATTTGCATTCTTTCCCTGGAAAGCCATTAAACATGATTAGTCCTGCCATCTTCATTCTTCCATCGCGAGTCAAGCCAGTTTGTCCTCAGTAAACAAAAGGCGACATTATATGTGGTTTTAATCACTCCCTTTCCAAGAAATGACCCATCTACTGGTCAGTGCACATCCTTGGCAGCTAAATATGAATCATCAGCATCATTCAATGACATGTAATGAGTCATTTGTCTTAAGTTATAACTAGCATATTTGTGCACTGAACTCTAGCAAAGCTAGCTCTGTAGTGTACTGATATCAGATAATTGCTGCTGTTCAAAGTGCCAAGGCCAGTGATGACACCACTTCCCTTCTATTAAAGATGCTATATTATACTGAGCCTCTCCACGGGTCACAGATTTCTGCAAATTACGGGAAAGCTAGCAACACACAATTACTTTACTAATTAGCATCTTCACACAAGCAAGCTTAAAGGAAATGGACATCAAAGCGATTCGACGACATAGCAATGGCCAAATAGATGTCGAGTGCCGCCTTTATCTCTTTGTGTCACATTTAGGTGATGCAAGTTGCCTTCCAAACGACCCATTTCCTTAATGGTTAGGACTTTGAGATGTGTGTGTGTGTGCGGGTGTGTGTGTGTGCATGTGCAACCAAGTCCCTCTGTGTTATGGCCACAGAATACCTTCTTGAAGCACCAACAAACAAAAAAGGGAATGCATTGGATTTTTATCATCTCCCATTTATGAGTAAGTCATGCATATCCATAAGTTTAGCGTAGGGCTGCGGGGGCTGTTTGTGTGGCTCTCTCTGCCGTGATCAATCACGTGTGGGGACAGCATATTTCATAGAGGGGGCTTGTTTTTTTCCCCATAAACCTGGGCTTCTTTTCAGCCTGAATGTGTGTTTAATCCCTCAGAAAAAGGCTTTGTTGTGAATTTATCATTGAACCTCCCTGTGTTGTAGAATATAACCCTGGGCTTCTATTACACAGCCAGTGGTGTCATGACAGTACATGTTGGTGGTCTCCTGCTCAGAGCCTTAAGGGGGAAACTTAGCATGGGGGAAACAAGCTGGGCTTCCTATGGTTAGGTGAGTTAATGCAGAGGACAGGGTGCCATTCAGAATCAGACAAGGGGAGGCCCAGGAAATAAGCATGTAAGCAACTGCGACGGGGAGCGGGGCAGAGCATCCATATCCACTCTACAGAAAGAAGCAGTGAGAATGTTCAAGATGAGGGATAGAGAGGAGGAAGCACACTGTAGAGGCCACTATAGAATGGCAGTAATCTCTTTCATTACAGGGTTGTGTGGGATGAAAAGGAAGAGAGAAAGGGGTCACAAGGAGGTGAAGGGACAGAGCAGAAGGTTCAATAGAAGGGTGATGATTCATCACTGGGTTTATAGTGTATCCTGAACCCACTGTTGAAACACTTCAATAGGGTCGGCCACATAGACCTTACCTTCACCGTAAGGAACATATCCTGGGGCCTGTTTAAGAGGATGCAATGATACAGAACGCTCAGATAGAAATGTATCGTGTAGAATATATATTTTTTGTCATGTAGAATATGGAATGGTGTCCGGTCTATTCATTCTATTTCTATCTGAAAGGATTGTGAGGCATCCATTCTATTTCTATGTTCAGAATGTTTCACCGACTACGCCACTGTGCTGTAGGCCTATTGTTGTCAAAAACGTGTTTTATATATATATATCCACACTATGAGGTTGGAATAGTACTGTACAATTTTGAAAATGATGCCCTTTTATAGTGTAACCGCTGTTTGAAAAAACAGCCTGAAATGCCTGTTTTGGTGGGATGGAGTTTTGCCATTCCTGGTGACATCACCAGGCGGTAAATTAATTAATAGACCAATAACAAAGAGAGTTCCAAACCTCTCTGCCAATAACAGATCTAACACATCTATAATTTAGCCCAAACTACTACCTCTTCCCCTACTGTATTTATTTATTTTATTTATTTTGCTCCTTTGCACCATATTATTTATATTTTAACTTTGAACTTTCTTCAAACTACAAATCTACCATTCCAGTGTTTTTCTTGCTATACTTTATTTACTTTGCCACCATGGCATTTTTCTTTGCTTTTACCTCCCTTATCTCACATTATTTGCTCACATTGTATATAGTCTTATTTTTTTCTACTGCATCATTGATTGTATGTTGTTTTACTCCATGTGTAACTCTGTGTTGTTGTATGTTGTCGAACTGCTTTGCTTTATCTTGGCCAGGTCGCAATTGTAAATGAGAACTTGTTCTCAACTTGCCTACCTGGTTAAATAAAGGTGAAAAAAAACCCCCAAAAAACAGCTAGTTTCCTCTTCCCCACTCAGACCACTCCCAGACAGTCCTAGCAAAATTCTATCTTGAGAAATTGCTCTTTGCTAAGAGGCTATTTTTGTTTGTTTTCAATTAAAATGATAAAAAAGAATCACAGTAAGATACTTCATTCTTTACCCAGAAAATTTGAGATAGAAACAGATGCATTAAACCTTTAATGTATTTAAGAGGTGGCAGCAAAATGTTGGTTACCATCACGATAACTACGAGTAGGGCCCTATAAAATCTGCATTGCGGAGAACGCGGCTAGATCACGGAATCCAGACATTAAAACAGAATTCAACAATTGTCAAAAATGTATTGAACTTAGTAGGAAAACAACTAAATGCATTGAACTTATTATAAAATGCATTAATTTGCCCAATCAAATCACAAGACATGAACAAAATGCATCAGTGAATCAAATTTTCCGAAACGGCACAGGAATGCCCCTGTCTGTGTGTGTTGTGTGCAGTGTGCGTGTATGTCTAATCCAGGGTTTTCCAAACTCGGTCCTGGGGTCCCCCTGGATGCACGTTTTGGTTTTTTGCCTTAGCACTACACAGCTGATGATGAGTTGATTATTTGAATTAGCTGTGTATTGCCTGGGCAAAAACCAAACCGTGCACCCAGGGGGTGTGTAACCTTAAGCCATAATGCTAATGATAACCTTCTTCTGGTAGATGGAAAGGCTTTCCCAAAAACCTTCTCAATTAAATGTTTACTACAAAGTAGCCTATGCCTACTTGGCAGAATGATATCATGATTATTTGCATCAATCCAGTCGCCATTTGTTTTTCAAATTCTGCAATCACAGAAACACTGCTAACCAAACAATAGTCAGTGGCTAGTGTGCACATGCATTAAAATCTTAGATTTTCCCCAGACCTCATAAGTGGTCTCCTGATGTGGTTTAAGCATTGTTGTGTACTTAGAACATCCAATTTTGTTGTTTTTCTAAATAAAATAAAACATATTTTGAGGGTGAAAACCTGAAAAAAAAGAGAAAAAAGGGAAACCTGGAAAAACTAAATGGAACGGAATCAGCCAAATATAAAACAGATTTTATAGGGTCCCATACCAACCCATCTTTGAATTGCAAATCTACTGAATTAAACAAGTGCTCACAGCTTAGGAAGAACTTCCAAAGAACGTACCCCGGACCTGGGAAGTAATTATGCATTTCAGAGCTGAAGATAAGCAGCAGCTTGCTCCCGTAGAGTATTATTTTGTATGAGGATGATTTTAAATATTAAAGGTGAGATTGCCAGCAGGGGATACCTCTGAAGAGCAGGCAATAAAACACCTCATTAAAAACTCCTCGTCTCCTTAGACAGAAGAGGGAGAGGGACTTTGGATTCTGAAAGACAAAGCAAATAACCCAGACTTCTGGAAGTCATTATCGAAATCTGCCCTTTTAAAATAAATCTAACTTCCTGATTCGATGTCAGAGCCTGTGCATATCAGTTTTACAAATGCTTTTTTACTTAGCCCAGATGAGCGCTTATGGAGCTGACAAAATGGACAGTGATGAAGGGAAGGTGTGCCAGAGCACATTCTGAATTGCATTCATTTTGAAAGTGCTTCTATCTGTCGAATTGGGTAGACAATGCTATAACCTGCAGATCCACCCGACAAATTGACGGTGGACTGCAGTGAATAATGTAGACAGTCTGACAAAAATAACCAAATATTCTGTCAAGTGCACTCAACTCATCAGGGAATTGCAGTGCCGACTCAAAAGATGAAAGCAGGGAAACAGGTTTACTAGGTAATTTTGGCCAATGCTAGATGGAGTGTGTGTGTGTCACATGAGGCTGGTGAGGGGAGGACAGCTCATAATAATGGCTGGAATGGAGTGAATGGAATAGTATCAAACAGATGGAAACAATGTGTTTGATGTGTTTGATACCATTCCATTTATGATGTTCAAGCGATTACTATGAGCCCGTCCTCCCCAATTAAGGTGCCACCGGCCACCTGTGGTGTGTGTGTGTGTGTGTGTGTGTGTGTGTGTGTGTGTGTGTGTGTGTGTGTGTGTGTAAGAGACGGTGAACTTGGCGAGATGAGTGTTCAGGTAAATTTACTCTGTAATGGTAATTGCTGTAGTTGCTTTAAGTGGTGGGAAAGGACCTGCCTTGTTCCTGGCAGGAGAGAACAGACAGGGTGTTAAGCAGACTCTTTATCTTTATCTAGCTGGCTATCCTAGCTCCTTCGCTCAGGCAACCGGCCAGATGCTCAATTGCTTTGGCTTGGAGGACTTGACCTTCCCATGTTTCCCGGGGAGGAATGCCGACTGCGGAGGGTGATTCGATTGGCGGGGTAAACGCCTGCCTCACTAATTTATTTGAAACAATTTGCAAGTAAATACACCTGGTGACAAATATTTACCCTGAAGGCGTGACATGACAGAGTGAAGGTTAAATCGATTAGATGGGGGAAATTCGGAGTGGCAGCTTCCCCTCCCCCCTCGCCACTCCTCCCTCTCTCCAGCGTGTGTGAGCCTGTAGAATCTCTCCTTATTGAGTTACAGGTAATGAATGCCACTTTGGCCCTGTATTACAGCTGCTGGGTCCCATTAAAGAGCATATGTCCTCCAATGAAATTAAACGAATCTCGTTGATTGCCTGAAAACAAAAGAAAAAGGAGGCATCCATTTTGCTGGATTTTTTTGTTGTTGACATGGTGCAGATGAAAACACTAAAGGGAAACATCCCAGGCTATATGATAAACATGGTCTGTGTTCTGGTAGACGGGGTGAAATACATTTAAAATCATATGACCCCAAAATAAACCCCTATGAGGCATCTTAACGGCACCACAGTGGCAAGTATACTGTCCTAATGCAAAACTTTACACTGTTTGCACATTCTTGTTTCAATAGTGTAAGTCAGATGAGGTGCTATACTCACCTGGGCTGGACTGTTTACAGAATGATATAGGCCTAGTACAGTTCACAGCCAGGCTTGACAGGCATTTCTATTTCTAAACAAATGCCATCCATAATTCAAGAGTGCATTTGAAAACATCACATGACATTTGTGGCTCAGTGGCCGATTCTCTGCTGGCGATGATCTGGAAATGCCAAGGTACACCGTGTGTCAGTGAGAAAGTTGTGTTGTTTGGGGAGGCTTGTGACAGCAGGGGAACATTGAGCATGAGACTGTCAAATCAGAACATGGCATGGCTAAATGAGCAGGGTTGAAGAGGACCGAAGGGACAACGAGACTCCCTGTTGAGTACAAATGTTTGTGTGTTCTATTCTGTATGACGACATCATCATGAATTCAAAACACACTTTGAGGGCTGCAAAAAGTTTTACATTGTATGAAAAGAAATCATTAACACACTGTATTAGGGTCGTGATGATACCAGTATCGCGATACTCATTAGTATCGTGGCAAAGAACAAAACACGAAGTGGATTTAACTTCTTTAGGAAAACAGCCCTAATGTTGGAAACAAACATCATTATGTTGTCGTCCAGAGTCACATTTATTTATTGAACATGATTGTGTAAAATGAATGCTCTGTTTCTGTTGCGCGTGGCATTGCGGTACCGCTAGCAGAATTTTTACAACAGACTTATGTGCTAGCTGTCTAGTCTGTGTTTTATAATTGTGCAATGAGCATAAAAATACACATTTATATAAGGAATTGTTAACTCATTCGCATTCGGACAAATAAGCATCTTCTTATCCAGGTAGGCCACTTGATTTCAATATATAAACAAAGTGAACTGGTTATATTGTTCAAACAGCTGGAGGGTGTATTTATAAACAGTTGGAGACAGACAGGAGGGTGTATTTATAACAGTTGGAGACAGACAGGAGGGTGTATTTATAAACAGTTGGAGACAGACAGGAGGGTTTATTTATAAACAGTTGGAGACAGACAGGAGGGTGTATTTATAAACAGTTGGAGACAGACAGGAGGGTGTATTTATAACAGTTGGAGACAGACAGGAGGGTGTATTTATAACAGTTGGAGACAGACAGGATGGTGTATTTATAACAGTTGGAGAAAGACAGGAGGGTGTATTTAAAAACAGTTGGAGACAGACAGGAGGGTGTATTTATAACAGTTGGAGACAGACAGGTGGGTGTATTTATAACAGTTGGAGACAGAGAGGAGGGTGTATTTATAAACAGTTGGAGACAGGCAGTATGGTGTATTTATAACAGTTGGAGACAGACAGGAGGGTGTATTTATAACAGTTGGAGACAGACAGGAGGGTGTATTTATAAACAGTTGGAGACAGACAGGAGGATGTATTTATAAAAGTTGGAGACAGACAGGAGAATGTATTTATAACAGTTGGAGACAGACAGGAGGGTGTATTTATAAACAGTTGGAGACAGACAGGAGGGTGTATTTATAACCAGTTGCAGACAGACAGGAGGGTGTATTTATAACAGTTGGAGACAGACAGGAGGGTGTATTTATAAACAGTTGGAGACAGACAGGAGGGTGTATTTATAACAGTTGGAGACAGACAGGAGGGTGTATTTATAAACAGTTGGAGACAGACAGGAGGGTGTATTTATAACCAGTTGGAGACAGACAGGAGGGTGTATTTATAACAGTTAGAGACAGACAGGAGGGTGTATTTATAACCAGTTGGAGACAGACAGGAGGGTGTATTTATAACCAGTTGTAGACAGACAGGAGGGTGTATTTATAACAGTTGGAGACAGACAGGAGGGTGTATTTATAACAGTTGGAGACAGACAGGAGGGTGTATTTATAAACAGTTGTAGACAGACAGGAGGGTGTATTTATAACAGTTGGAGACAGACAGGAGGGTGTATTTATATACAGTTGGAGACAGACAGGAGGGTGTATTTATAAACAGTTGGAGACAGACAGGTGGGTGTATTTATAACAGTTGGAGACAGACAGGAGGGTGTATTTATAAACAGTTGGAGACAGACAGGAGGGTGTATTTATAAACAGTTGGAGACAGACAGGTGGGTGTATTTATAACAGTTGGAGACAGACAGGATGGTGTATTTATAAAAGTTCGAGACAGAGAGGAGGGTGCATTTATAAACAGTTGGAGACAGACAGGAGGGTGTATTTATAACAGTTGGAGACAGACAGGAGGGTGTATTTATAAACAGTTGGAGACAGACAGGAAGATGTATTTATAAAAGTTGGAGACAGACAGGAGGGTGTATTTATAAACAGTTGGAGACAGACAGGAGGGTGTATTTATAACAGTTGGAGACAGACAGGAGGGTGTATTTATAACCAGTTGGAGACAGACAGGTGGGTGTATTTATAACAGTTGGAGACAGACAGGAGGGTGTATTTATAAACAGTTGGAGACAGACAGGAGGGTGTATTTATAACAGTTGGAGACAGACAGGAGGGTGTATTTATAAACAGTTGGAGACAGACAGGTGGGTGTATTTATAACAGTTGGAGACAGACAGGAGGGTGTATTTATAAACAGTTGGAGACAGACAGGTGGGTGTATTTATAACAGTTGGAGACAGACAGGATGGTGTATTTATAACAGTTCGAGACAGAGAGGAGGGTGTATTTATAAACAGTTGGAGACAGACAGGAGGGTGTATTTATAACAGTTGGAGACAGACAGGAGGTTGTATTTATAACAGTTGGAGAGAGACAGGAGGGTGTATTTAGAACAGTTGGAGACAGACAGGAGGGTATATTTATAAACAGTTGGAGACAGACAGGAGGGTGTATTTATAACCAGTTGGAGACAGACAGGCGAATGTATTTATAACAGTTGGAGAGAGACAGGAGGGTGTATTTAGAACAGTTGGAGACAGACAGGAGGGTATATTTATAAACAGTTGTAGACAGACATGAGGGTGTATTTATAACAGTTGGAGACAGACAGGATGGTGTATTTATAACCAGTTGTAGACAGACAGTAGGGTGTATTTATAACAGTTGGAGACAGACAGGAGGGTGAATTTATAAACAGTTGTAGACAGACAGGAGGGTGTATTTATAACAGTTGGAGACAGACAGGAGGGTGTATTTATAACAGTTGGAGACAGACAGGAGGGTGTATTTATAAACAGTTGGAGACAGACAGGAGGGTGTATTTATAAACAGTTGTAGACAGACAGGAGGGTGTATTTATAAACAGTTGGAGACAGACAGGAGGGTGTATTTATAACCAGTTGGAGACAGACAGGAGGGTGTATTTATAACAGTTGGAGACAGACAGGAGGGTGTATTTATAACAGTTGGAGACAGACAGGAGGGTGTATTTATAAACAGTTGGAGACAGACAGGTGGGTGTATTTATAACAGTTGATGACAGACAGGAGGGTGTATTTATAACAGTTGGAGACAGACAGGAGGGTGTATTTATAAACAGTTGTAGACAGACAGGAGGGTGTATTTATAACAGTTGGAGACAGACAGGAAGGTGTATTTATAACCAGTTGGAGACAGACAGGAGGGTGTATTTATAACAGTTGGAGACAGACAGGAGGGTGTATTTATAACAGTTGGAGAAAGACAGGAGGGTGTATTTATAAACAGTTGGAGACAGACAGGTGGGTTTATTTATAACAGTTGATGACAGACAGGAGGGTGTATTTATAACCAGTTGGAGACAGACAGGAGGGTGTATTTATAACAGTTGGAGACAGACAGGAGGGTGTATTTATAAACAGTTGTAGACAGACAGGAGGGTGTATTTATAACAGTTGGAGACAGACAGGAGGGTGTATTTATAAACAGTTGGAGACAGACAGGAGGGTGTATTTATAAACAGTTGTAGACAGACTGGAGGGTGTATTTATAAACAGTTGGAGACAGACAGGAGGGTGTATTTATAACCAGTTGGAGACAGACAGGAGGGTGTATTTATAACAGTTGGAGACAGACAGGAGGGTGTATTTATAACAGTTGGAGACAGACAGGAGGGTGTATTTATAAACAGTTGTAGACAGACAGGAGGGTGTATTTATAACAGTTGGAGACAGACAGGAGGGTGTATTTATAACCAGTTGGAGACAGACAGGAGGGTGTATTTATAACAGTTGGAGACAGACAGGACGGTATATTTATAAACAGTTGGAGACAGACAGGAGGGTGTATTTATAACCAGTTGTAGACAGACAGGAGGGTGTATTTATAACAGTTGGAGACAGACAGGAGGGTGTATTTATAAACAGTTGTAGACAGACAGGAGGGTGTATTTATAACAGTTGGAGACAGACAGGAGGGTGTATTTATAACCAGTTGGAGACAGACAGGAGGGTGTATTTATAAACAGTTGGAGACAGACAGGAGGGTGTATTTATAACAGTTGGAGACAGACAGGAGGGTGTATTTATAAACAGTTGGAGACAGACAGGAGGGTGTATTTATAAACAGTTGGAGACAGACAGGTGGGTGTATTTATAACAGTTGGAGACAGACAGGAGGGTGTATTTATAAACAGTTAGAGACAGACAGGTGGGTGTATTTATAACAGTTGGAGACAGACAGGATGGTGTATTTATAACAGTTCGAGACAGAGAGGAGGGTGTATTTATAAACAGTTGGAGACAGACAGGAGGGTGTATTTATAACAGTTGGAGACAGACAAGAGGTTGTATTTATAACAGTTGGAGAGAGACAGGAGGGTGTATTTAGAACAGTTGGAGACAGACAGGAGGGTATATTTATAAACAGTTGGAGACAGACAGGAGGGTGTATTTATAACCAGTTGGAGACAGACAGGCGAATGTATTTATAACAGTTGGAGACAGTGTATTTATAAACAGTTGTAGACAGACATGAGGGTGTATTTATAACAGTTGGAGACAGACAGGATGGTGTATTTATAACCAGTTGTAGACAGACGGGAGGGTGTATTTATAACAGTTGGAGACAGACAGGAGGGTGAATTTATAAACAGTTGTAGACAGACAGGAGGGTGTATTTATAACAGTTGGAGACAGACAGGAGGGTGTATTTATAACAGTTGGAGACAGACAGGAGGGTGTATTTATAAACAGTTGGAGACAGACAGGAGGGTGTATTTATAAACAGTTGTAGACAGACAGGAGGGTGTATTTATAAACAGTTGGAGACAGACAGGAGGGTGTATTTATAACCAGTTGGAGACAGACAGGAGGGTGTATTTATAACAGTTGGAGACAGACAGGAGGGTGTATTTATAACAGTTGGAGACAGACAGGAGGGTGCATTTATAAACAGTTGGAGACAGACAGGTGGGTGTATTTATAACAGTTGGAGACAGACAGGAGGGTGTATTTATAAACAGTTGGAGACAGACAGGAGGGTGTATTTATAAACAGTTGTAGACAGACTGGAGGGTGTATTTATAAACAGTTGGAGACAGACAGGAGGGTGTATTTATAACCAGTTGGAGACAGACAGGAGGGTGTATTTATAACAGTTGGAGACAGACAGGAGGGTGTATTTATAACAGTTGGAGACAGACAGGAGGGTGTATTTATAAACAGTTGTAGACAGACAGGAGGGTGTATTTATAACAGTTGGAGACAGACAGGAGGGTGTATTTATAACCAGTTGGAGACAGACAGGAGGGTGTATTTATAACAGTTGGAGACAGACAGGAGGGTATATTTATAAACAGTTGGAGAGAGACAGGAGGGTGTATTTATAACCAGTTGTAGACAGACAGGAGGGTGTATTTATAACAGTTGGAGACAGACAGGAGGGTGTATTTATAAACAGTTGTAGACAGACAGGAGGGTGTATTTATAACAGTTGGAGACAGACAGGAGGGTGTATTTATAACCAGTTGGAGACAGACAGGAGGGTGTATTTATAAACAGTTGGAGACAGACAGGAGGGTGTATTTATAACAGTTGGAGACAGACAGGAGGGTGTATTTATAAACAGTTGGAGACAGACAGGAGGGTGTATTTATAAACAGTTGGAGACAGACAGGTGGGTGTATTTATAACAGTTGGAGACAGACAGGAGGGTGTATTTATAAACAGTTAGAGACAGACAGGTGGGTGTATTTATAACAGTTGGAGACAGACAGGATGGTGTATTTATAACAGTTCGAGACAGAGAGGAGGGTGTATTTATAAACAGTTGGAGACAGACAGGAGGGTGTATTTATAACAGTTGGAGACAGACAAGAGGTTGTATTTATAACAGTTGGAGAGAGACAGGAGGGTGTATTTAGAACAGTTGGAGACAGACAGGAGGGTATATTTATAAACAGTTGGAGACAGACAGGAGGGTGTATTTATAACCAGTTGGAGACAGACAGGCGAATGTATTTATAACAGTTGGAGACAGTGTATTTATAAACAGTTGTAGACAGACATGAGGGTGTATTTATAACAGTTGGAGACAGACAGGATGGTGTATTTATAACCAGTTGTAGACAGACGGGAGGGTGTATTTATAACAGTTGGAGACAGACAGGAGGGTGAATTTATAAACAGTTGTAGACAGACAGGAGGGTGTATTTATAACAGTTGGAGACAGACAGGAGGGTGTATTTATAACAGTTGGAGACAGACAGGAGGGTGTATTTATAAACAGTTGGAGACAGACAGGAGGGTGTATTTATAAACAGTTGTAGACAGACAGGAGGGTGTATTTATAAACAGTTGGAGACAGACAGGAGGGTGTATTTATAACCAGTTGGAGACAGACAGGAGGGTGTATTTATAACAGTTGGAGACAGACAGGAGGGTGTATTTATAACAGTTGGAGACAGACAGGAGGGTGCATTTATAAACAGTTGGAGACAGACAGGTGGGTGTATTTATAACAGTTGATGACAGACAGGAGGGTTTATTTATAACAGTTGGAGACAGACAGGAGGGTGTATTTATAAACAGTTGTAGACAGACATGAGGGTGTATTTATAACAGTTGGAGACAGACAGGTGGGTGTATTTATAACAGTTGGAGACAGACAGGATGGTGTATTTATAACAGTTCGAGACAGAGAGGAGGGTGTATTTATAAACAGTTGGAGACAGACAGGAGGTTGTATTTATAACAGTTGGAGACAGACAGGAGGTTGTATTTATAACAGTTGGAGAGAGACAGGAGGGTGTATTTAGAACAGTTGGAGACAGACAGGAGGGTATATTTATAAACAGTTGGAGACAGACAGGAGGGTGTATTTATAACCAGTTGGAGACAGACAGGCGAATGTATTTATAACAGTTGGAGAGAGACAGGAGGGTGTATTTATAACAGTTGGAGACAGACAGGAGGGTATATTTATAAACAGTTGTAGACAGACATGAGGGTGTATTTATAACAGTTGGAGACAGACAGGATGGTGTATTTATAACCAGTTGTAGACAGACGGGAGGGTGTATTTATAACAGTTGGAGACAGACAGGAGGGTGAATTTATAAACAGTTGTAGACAGACAGGAGGGTGTATTTATAACAGTTGGAGACAGACAGGAGGGTGCATTTATAACAGTTGGAGACAGACAGGAGGGTGTATTTATAACCAGTTGTAGACAGACGGGAGGGTGTATTTATAACAGTTGGAGACAGACAGGAGGGTGAATTTATAAACAGTTGTAGACAGACAGGAGGGTGTATTTATAACAGTTGGAGACAGACAGGAGGGTGCATTTATAACAGTTGGAGACAGACAGGAGGGTGTATTTATAAACAGTTGGAGACAGACAGGAGGGTGTATTTATAAACAGTTGTAGACAGACAGGAGGGTGTATTTATAAACAGTTGGAGACAGACAGGAGGGTGTATTTATAACCAGTTGGAGACAGACAGGAGGGTGTATTTATAACAGTTGGAGACAGACAGGAGGGTGTATTTATAACAGTTGGAGACAGACAGGAGGGTGTATTTATAAACAGTTGGAGACAGACAGGTGGGTGTATTTATAACAGTTGATGACAGACAGGAGGGTGTATTTATAACAGTTGGAGACAGACAGGAGGGTGTATTTATAAACAGTTGTAGACAGACAGGAGGGTGTATTTATAACAGTTGGAGACAGACAGGAGGGTGTATTTATAACCAGTTGGAGACAGACAGGAGGGTGTATTTATAACAGTTGGAGACAGACAGGAGGGTGTATTTATAACAGTTGGAGACAGACAGGAGGGTGTATTTATAAACAGTTGGAGACAGACAGGTGGGTTTATTTATAACAGTTGATGACAGACAGGAGGGTGTATTTATAACCAGTTGGAGACAGACAGGAGGGTGTATTTATAACCAGTTGGAGACAGACAGGAGGGTGTATTTATAAACAGTTGTAGACAGACAGGAGGGTGTATTTATAACAGTTGGAGACAGACAGGAGGGTGTATTTATAAACAGTTGGAGACAGACAGGAGGGTGTATTTATAAACAGTTGTAGACAGACTGGAGGGTGTATTTATAAACAGTTGGAGACAGACAGGAGGGTGTATTTATAACCAGTTGGAGACAGACAGGAGGGTGTATTTATAACAGTTGGAGACAGACAGGAGGGTGTATTTATAACAGTTGGAGACAGACAGGAGGGTGTATTTATAAACAGTTGTAGACAGACAGGAGGGTGTATTTATAACAGTTGGAGACAGACAGGAGGGTGTATTTATAACCAGTTGGAGACAGACAGGAGGGTGTATTTATAACAGTTGGAGACAGACAGGAGGGTATATTTATAAACAGTTGGAGACAGACAGGAGGGTGTATTTATAACCAGTTGTAGACAGACAGGAGGGTGTATTTATAACAGTTGGAGACAGACAGGAGGGTGTATTTATAAACAGTTGTAGACAGACAGGAGGGTGTATTTATAACAGTTGGAGACAGACAGGATGGTGTATTTATAACCAGTTGGAGACAGACAGGAGGGTCTATTTATAAACAGTTGGAGACAGACAGGAGGGTGTATTTATAACATTTGGAGACAGACAGGAGGGTGTATTTATAAACAGTTGGAGACAGACAGGAGGGTGTATTTATAAACAGTTGGAGACAGACAGGTGGGTGTATTTATAACAGTTGGAGACAGACAGGAGGGTGTATTTATAAACAGTTAGAGACAGACAGGTGGGTGTATTTATAACAGTTGGAGACAGACAGGATGGTGTATTTATAACAGTTCGAGACAGAGAGGAGGGTGTATTTATAAACAGTTGGAGACAGACAGGAGGGTGTATTTATAACAGTTGGAGACAGACAAGAGGTTGTATTTATAACAGTTGGAGAGAGACAGGAGGGTGTATTTAGAACAGTTGGAGACAGACAGGAGGGTACATTTATAAACAGTTGGAGACAGACAGGAGGGTGTATTTATAACCAGTTGGAGACAGACAGGCGAATGTATTTATAACAGTTGGAGACAGTGTATTTATAAACAGTTGTAGACAGACATGAGGGTGTATTTATAACAGTTGGAGACAGACAGGAGGGTGTATTTATAACAGTTGGAGACAGACAGGAGGGTGTATTTATAACAGTTGGAGACAGACAGGAGGGTGCATTTATAAACAGTTGGAGACAGACAGGTGGGTGTATTTATAACAGTTGATGACAGACAGGAGGGTTTATTTATAACAGTTGGAGACAGACAGGAGGGTGTATTTATAAACAGTTGTAGACAGACATGAGGGTGTATTTATAACAGTTGGAGACAGACAGGATGGTGTATTTATAACCAGTTGTAGACAGACGGGAGGGTGTATTTATAACAGTTGGAGACAGACAGGAGGGTGTATTTATAAACAGTTGTAGACAGACAGGAGGGTGTATTTATAACAGTTGGAGACAGACAGGAGGGTGTATTTATAACAGTTGGAGACAGACAGGAGGGTGTATTTATAACAGTTGGAGACAGACAAGAGGGTGTATTTATAAACAGTTGGAGACAGACAGGTGGGTGTATTTATAACAGTTGATGACAGACAGGAGGGTGTATTTATAACCAGTTGGAGACAGACAGGAGGGTGTATTTATAAACATTTGGAGACAGACAGGAGGGTGTATTTATAAACAGTTGGAGACAGACAGGAGGGTGTATTTATAACAGTTGGAGACAGACAGGAGGGTGTATTTATAAACAGTTGGAGACAGACAGGAGGGTGTATTTATAAACAGTTGGAGACAGACAGGAGGGTGTATTTATAACCAGTTGTAGACAGACAGGAGGGTTTATTTATAACAGTTGGAGACAGACAGGAGGGTGTATTTATAAACAGTTGTAGACAGACATGAGGGTGTATTTATAACAGTTGGAGACAGACAGGATGGTGTATTTATAACCAGTTGTAGACAGACGGGAGGGTGTATTTATAACAGTTGGAGACAGACAGGAGGGTGTATTTATAAACAGTTGTAGACAGACAGGAGGGTGTATTTATAACAGTTGGAGACAGACAGGAGGGTGTATTTATAACCAGTTGGAGACAGACAAGAGGGTGTATTTATAACAGTTGGAGACAGACAGGAGGGTGTATTTATAACAGTTGGAGACAGACAGGAGGTTGTATTTATAACAGTTGGAGACAGACAGGAGGGTGTATTTAGAACAGTTGGAGACAGACAGGAGGGTGTATTTATAAACAGTTGGAGACAGACAGGAGGGTGTATTTATAACAGTTGGAGACAGACAGGAGGGTGTATTTATAAACAGTTGGAGACAGACAGGAGGGTGTATTTATAAACAGTTGTAGACAGACTGGAGGGTGTATTTATAAACAGTTGGAGACAGACAGGAGGGTGTATTTATAACCAGTTGGAGACAGACAGAAGGGTGTATTTATAACAGTTGGAGACAGACAGGAGGGTGTATTTATAACAGTTGGAGACAGACAGGAGTGTGTATTTATAAACAGTTGTAGACAGACAGGAGGGTGTATTTATAACAGTTGGAGACAGACAGGAGGGTGTATTTATAACCAGTTGGATAACAGACAGGAGGGTGTATTTATAACAGTTGGAGACAGACAGGAGGGTATATTTATAAACAGTTGTAGACAGACAGGAGGGTGTATTTATAACAGTTGGAGACAGACAGGATGGTGTATTTATAACAGTTCGAGACAGAGAGGAGGGTGTATTTATAAACAGTTGGAGACAGACAGGAGGGTGTATTTATAACAGTTGGAGACAGACAAGAGGTTGTATTTATAACAGTTGGAGAGAGACAGGAGGGTGTATTTAGAACAGTTGGAGACAGACAGGAGGGTACATTTATAAACAGTTGGAGACAGACAGGAGGGTGTATTTATAACCAGTTGGAGACAGACAGGCGAATGTATTTATAACAGTTGGAGACAGTGTATTTATAAACAGTTGTAGACAGACATGAGGGTGTATTTATAACAGTTGGAGACAGACAGGAGGGTGTATTTATAACAGTTGGAGACAGACAGGAGGGTGTATTTATAACAGTTGGAGACAGACAGGAGGGTGCATTTATAAACAGTTGGAGACAGACAGGTGGGTGTATTTATAACAGTTGATGACAGACAGGAGGGTTTATTTATAACAGTTGGAGACAGACAGGAGGGTGTATTTATAAACAGTTGTAGACAGACATGAGGGTGTATTTATAACAGTTGGAGACAGACAGGATGGTGTATTTATAACCAGTTGTAGACAGACGGGAGGGTGTATTTATAACAGTTGGAGACAGACAGGAGGGTGTATTTATAAACAGTTGTAGACAGACAGGAGGGTGTATTTATAACAGTTGGAGACAGACAGGAGGGTGTATTTATAACCAGTTGGAGACAGACAGGAGGGTGTATTTATAACAGTTGGAGACAGACAGGAGGGTGTATTTATAACAGTTGGAGACAGACAAGAGGGTGTATTTATAAACAGTTGGAGACAGACAGGTGGGTGTATTTATAACAGTTGATGACAGACAGGAGGGTGTATTTATAACCAGTTGGAGACAGACAGGAGGGTGTATTTATAAACATTTGGAGACAGACAGGAGGGTGTATTTATAAACAGTTGGAGACAGACAGGAGGGTGTATTTATAACAGTTGGAGACAGACAGGAGGGTGTATTTATAAACAGTTGGAGACAGACAGGAGGGTGTATTTATAAACAGTTGGAGACAGACAGGAGGGTGTATTTATAACCAGTTGTAGACAGACAGGAGGGTTTATTTATAACAGTTGGAGACAGACAGGAGGGTGTATTTATAAACAGTTGTAGACAGACATGAGGGTGTATTTATAACAGTTGGAGACAGACAGGATGGTGTATTTATAACCAGTTGTAGACAGACGGGAGGGTGTATTTATAACAGTTGGAGACAGACAGGAGGGTGTATTTATAAACAGTTGTAGACAGACAGGAGGGTGTATTTATAACAGTTGGAGACAGACAGGAGGGTGTATTTATAACCAGTTGGAGACAGACAAGAGGGTGTATTTATAACAGTTGGAGACAGACAGGAGGGTGTATTTATAACAGTTGGAGACAGACAGGAGGTTGTATTTATAACAGTTGGAGACAGACAGGAGGGTGTATTTAGAACAGTTGGAGACAGACAGGAGGGTGTATTTATAAACAGTTGGAGACAGACAGGAGGGTGTATTTATAACAGTTGGAGACAGACAGGAGGGTGTATTTATAAACAGTTGGAGACAGACAGGAGGGTGTATTTATAAACAGTTGTAGACAGACTGGAGGGTGTATTTATAAACAGTTGGAGACAGACAGGAGGGTGTATTTATAACCAGTTGGAGACAGACAGAAGGGTGTATTTATAACAGTTGGAGACAGACAGGAGGGTGTATTTATAACAGTTGGAGACAGACAGGAGTGTGTATTTATAAACAGTTGTAGACAGACAGGAGGGTGTATTTATAACAGTTGGAGACAGACAGGAGGGTGTATTTATAACCAGTTGGATAACAGACAGGAGGGTGTATTTATAACAGTTGGAGACAGACAGGAGGGTATATTTATAAACAGTTGTAGACAGACAGGAGGGTGTATTTATAACAGTTGGAGACAGACAGGAGGGTGTATTTATAACCAGTTGGAGACAGACAGGAGGGTGTATTTATAACCAGTTGGAGACAGACAGGAGGGTGTATTTATAACAGTTGGAGACAGACAGGAGGGTGTATTTTTAACAGTTGGAGACAGAGAGGAGGGTGTATTTATAAACAGTTGGAGACAGACAGGAGGGTGTATTTATAAACAGTTCAACTGTTCTACCTTTAGCAAGCAAATAGGTCCAAGTTGGTAAGACTTTAAGTATAAAGATCAGCTGGCTACTCACAAGCAGTGGGCTTGTGCTTCAGAGATTACTCATTACTCATCTCACATGTATATACTGTTCTATACCATCTACTGCATCTTGCCTATGCCGCACGGCCATCACTCATCCATATGTTTATATGTACATTCTCTTATTCATCCCTTTACATTTGTGTGTATAAGGTAGTTCTTGTGAATTTGTTAGATTACTTGTTAGATATTGTCGGAACTAGAAGCACAAGCATTTCGCTACACTAGCAGTAACATCTGCTAACCATGTGTATGTGACCAATAAAATGTGATTTTGATTTGATTTGAGATTGTTTATGAGACCTGTGTTCATTTTCTATAATACCTGCTACAAGAAGTTGGTCATTATTAGTGGATGTGCATGGTTCTGGTTAAATTTGTGACAAAAAGGGCATTTTCATAGACAAACCCAGATCACTGATTATTGCAAAAGCTGGTTAAACTATTTTGATCAAATAAATAAATAATTAGTTGGTCTTATGGTTATACTTAGGCTTAAATGTATCTTAGGTATTATTTTACATGCCCTGAATTAATCTGATTATTCCTGACTGTTTGAAATACAGTGTATTTACCTTTAATTACACAACAAAGCTTATTTAGAGAAACAACCAAATAACAAAAATATCATTATATATTGTGAATCACCCATACAGTAAGTTTGAAAAAAATAGAGAGATGATTTTCAGGCCATATCGCCTGGCCCTAGGCTTGGCTAGGCTTGGCTAGGCTTGGCTAGGCTTGGCTAGGCTTGACGCAGGCGAACACGACAGCCATATTTAACTACGTTACAAATAAAAAAGCACGATGATTTCACTTTCTAAGCTCCTTTAAAATGTAACACGGTGTCAGTTTTCCAATGCCGCTCTTGATTGTTCCGAAAATGATAATTTATCATTCATACACACTAAATGTACAAAACATTAGGAATACGTTCCTAATATTGAGTTGCACCCCATTTTGCCCTCAGAACAGCCTCAATTAGTCAGGGCATGGACTCTACAAGGTGTTGAAAGCTTTGCACAGGAATGCTGGCCCATGTTAACTCCAATTTTATTTATTTCTTTATTTAACCTTTATTTAACCAGGTAGGCAAGTTGAGAACAAGTTCTCATTTACAATTGTGACCTGGCCAAGATAAAGCAAGCAGTTTGACACATACAACAACACAGAGTTACACATGGAGTAAAACAAACATACAGTCAATAATATAGTAGAAAAATATGTCTATATACAAAGTGAGCAAATGAGGTAAGGGAGGTAAAGGCAAAAAAGGCCATGGTGGCAAAGTTAATACAATATAGCAAGTAAAACACTGGAATGGTGGATTTGCAGTGGAAGAAAGTGCAAAGTAGAAATATAAATAATATGGTGCAAAGGAGCAAAATAAATAAATAAATAAATAAATAAATAAATACAGTAGGGGAAGGGGTAATTGTTTGGGCTAAATTATAGATGGGCTATGGACAGGTGCAGTGATCTGTGAGCTGCTCTGACAGCTGGTTCTTAAAGCTAGTGAGGGAGATAAGTGTTTCCAGTTTTAGAGATTTTTGTAGTTCGTTCCAGTCATTGGCAGCAGAGAACTGGAAGGAGAGGCGGCCGAAGGAGGAATTGGCTTTGGGGGTGACCAGAGAGATATACCTGCTGGAGCGCTTGCTACAGGTGGGTGCTGCTATGGTGACCAGCGAGCTGAGATAAGGGGGAACTTTACCTAGCAGGGTCTTGTAGATGACCTGGAGCCAGTGGGTTTGGCGACAAGTATGAAGCAAGGGCCAGCCAACGAGAGCGTACAGGTCGCAGTGGTGGGTAGTATATGGGGCTTTGGTGACAAAACTGATGGCACTGTGATAGACTGCATCCAGTTTATTGAGTAGGGTATTGGAGGCTATTTTGTAAATGACATCGCCGAAGTCGAGGATCGGTAGGATGGTCAGTTTTACGAGGGTATGTTTGGCAGCATGAGTGAAAGATGCTTTGTTGCGAAATAGGAAGCCAATTCTAGATTTAAATTTGGATTGGAGATGTTTGATGTGAGTCAGGAAGGAGAGTTTACAGTCTAACCAGACACCTAGGTATTTGTAGTTGTCCACATATTCTAAGTTAGAACCGTCCAGAGTAGTGATGCTGGACGGGCGGGCAGGTGCAGGCAGCGATCGGTTGAAGAGCATGCATTTGGTTTTACTTGTATTTAAGAGCAGTTGGAGGCCACGGAAGGAGAGTTGTATGGCATTGAAGCTCGTCTGGAGGGTAGTTAACACAGTGTCCAAAGAAGGGCCAGAAGTATACAGAATGGTGTCGCCTGCGTAGAGGTGGATCAGAGACTTACCAGCAGCAAGATGCTCTCAGAGGGTGGTCTATAGCAGGCGGCAACGGTGAGAGACTTGTTTTTAGAGAGATGGATTTTTAAAAGTAGAAGTTCAAATTGTTTGGGTACAGACCTGGATAGTAGGACAGAACTCTGCAGGCTATCTCTGCAGTAGATTGCAACACCGCCCCCTTTGGCCGATCTATCTTGTCTGAAAATGTTGTAGTTAGGGATGAAGATTTCAGAGTTTTTGGTGGACTTCCTAAGCCAGGATTCAGACACGGCTAGGACATCCGGGTTGGCAGAGTGTGCTAAAGCAGTGAATAAAACAAACTTATGGAGGAGGCTTCTAATGTTAACATGCATGAAACCAAGGCTATTACGGTTACAGAAGTCATCAAAAGAGAGCGCCTGGGGAATAGGAGTGGAGCTAGGCACTGCAGGGCCTGGATTCACCTCTACAATGTTTCCCACAGTTGTGTCAAGTTGTCCTTTGGATGGTGGACCATTCTTGATACACATGAGAAACTGTTGAGAGGAAAAAAAACAGCAGCGTTGCAGTTCTTGACACACTCAAACTGGTGCGCCTGGCACCTACTACCATACCATGTTCAAAGGCATTTAAATCTTTTGTCTTGCCCATTCACCATCTGAATGGCACACATACACAAATCATGTCTCAAGGCTTAAAAATCCTTCTTTAACCTGTCACTGATTGAAGTGGATTTAACAAGTGACATCAAAAAGGGATCATAGCTTTCACCTGGATTCACCTTGTCATTCTATGTCATGTTCCTAATGTTTTGTACACTCAGTGTAATTAGAAAACAGTCATTAGGCAATTTTGATACTGCAATTAAGAAAACGATCCCTCCTGAAAATAAGGGAAAAGTATGACAGCTTGTAGTGATTGGTGAGTTTAGAGAAACTGCTGAGAATGGAAGCAGTACGTACATTTTTCCGTCTCCACCGTTCAAAGTCTCACTTTCTCTCCCGCCAGGATTTCATGGAAGCAATTAACAGTAGAATGAGTGATAACTCTAATTAGTGGACGTGAGCCATATGGTGGAAGTGTGGCCGACATGGCGCGACAACACAGTGGGAATAGGTAGCTAGCTAATGAGCAAGTTATTCAATGTGCAAAAGGAACTAACCCAGGAGGCTTTATGCAAAGGGAACCATGATCTTTATAGGGTACTGCTGCAATATAGGATCACAATAAAAAAAGATTGATAGAGTAGACAATAGGAAGCGGATTGAAGCAATCAGATGCAGATTACATACATTTTCACATTATCCTCTATGGAGAAGATAGCCTCCAATTAATTCCCTTCTTAGAATCAGCTGTCACAAATAAACAGAAATCAACACACACACTATGAAAAACAGCTTGATAAAGTAGCAGAGTTTCATGTAGGCCTAGCTAGTTTGTTTTCCATAAGAGTGTGAAATCAGTTCATCAAACAACCCTAACAATCCATCTTTATCACTGCAACCCAGCCAAACAACCAACACCACAAACATTATGTACATTTCCTCTACTAACCAGCCAACCAACCCGTGTGAATGTGCAACAACGTAGCCTATTGTCACCAAAGAGAAGCGAGCACTGGCGGGTGGGAGGGCGGGCGCCCCTCCCCATCGGCCAGATCTGTCTCTCTCCCTTGTTCATTAGGTCAGTCTGTGACTGTGAGTCTTATCACCTCAGGATGGTTTCATCAACAGGTCGGCACAGCTGTCTGCTCTTAGTAACTCTGCTGTTATCTGCTGGTGCAGAGTCAGGAGCTGCCAGTCAAGGCCAAACACCTTCCACACACACATTAGTGAGTGGGCAAAAGGTAACGCTTGCTGGATATGGCTTGGTTGCAGCAGTAGATACTAAAACATTAGCTGTGGGATCAAAAATAGCCCGGTTGAGCTTAAAGCGGAAAAAGTTGTTGACATAAGCATTGTGGGCTTGAGCAACCCAAGAATGTATGCTAATGTATGTAACAATAACTGCCTTGCTACAAATTGGACCATTCTTTTTAGGTCTAGGGAGCTTGCGTTGGAGAGAATGCACTGCCTATAGCAGTATCCCCTCCAGTCCCTAAAGTACGGTTCACATCCAGCCAGCATGGTGCCAGTGTAAACTGCTCCATTAGTGTGTCAGTGCACTGATCCATACCGTGTTCCCCTGGCTTTCAATTGCTTGCATAATTTTCACACAAGGGTCAGAGAAAACACAAATGCACTATTGAATCTAGAGAGAGAAACAGCTCTTGTCATCTAAACCATTCGATTATAAATATTTGATGACGACATAAAAGATCTCTCGGTTGAATTAGCTTTGCCATGCATACAAAGGGGTGTTTAGCATAATGGCATAATGGTATAATAGGTCAAAGAAATGAGATTACCATTAAACCAGTGTTTGTGGTGTTCATTGAAATTTTCATAATGTTATTGATCATCCTGTAATACATTACAGGAACGTTTGAGCCTAGTTGAAGTGAGCGGTCAGTCAGTGATAGTGCTGCACAAAACCATACAGAAACAGTGATTGTTTGACTGTTCAAGATCAATAGTATTTCAACAAGATGCCAGCAAGAGCAGTTCTCAACCAAACAGTACTTAATCTGTAGAGGCGTTGGAACATCCCAATAGTGTAGCCAAATTCAATTTCATTCTCCAATGGGTTTAATATTACTCAAGACAGATAAGAGTCACCGTTCTTTGATAAAGCATGAACCCAACAAATGACTTTGGCATTCAGTAACCATGCAGCTGTGAGTACAGAACCTCTTGAGTACCAATGAGAAGGTCCATGATAGATTACAAGACTAGGCCCAAGTTAAAGGCCATGATGACACAAAGCATATGGAAATCAATTGAAAACTCATTAGAAAAACAAGCAACATTAAAGGGATATTTCAGGATTTTAGCAATATACAGTACTGTACTCCCCAAGAGTGAGATGAACTTGTGGATAACATTTGTATTTCTTTGAGTCCAGTATGAAGGAAGTTAGAAGTAATTTCACGAGCAAATGCTAACTAGCGTTTGACTGAATGACTGGATGTCTATGCGTATCTTGCTTATACATGTGTAAGACAGATTGTGTATTGTAGAACACAATACAATACATGGTGGCTTGCTCCACGGGGAGAGAAAGAAACAGAAGATTAGGCAGAATGGGACCCTGGAAAGAGGTGCCGATTCTTGTCTTGATGAAGAGAAGACGGGAAAGGTGGAGTATGCTGAATTATCTTCAAATTACAGAGAGCAGCCAGGCATGAAACACATTGTCAGAGCTACAGGAACGATAAGAGGAGAGAAACAGTTACGTTGGGGACCTGAAACATCAGAAATCACACAAAGAGTGGTAGACCAAAAGAACGAGAGAGATTCTGCAAAACGCTACACAAACTAGCAATAGTCCTGCCTTTTGTTTTTGATAAATGCAGGTTATCTAAGCTAGTAGGCCCTATTCATTGTATTGGCAGCACTGAGAGGGCAATTTAGTCTGTGATGGTAGAGAGTACTCTGTCTATCTAACCCAATGGAAACTCTTTTGTAAAGGAGCTTGAAACTGATTTGAATATACATGTGTCTATTATGTCACATAGCTGGAACAAATTTGCTCTGGCTTGCAGGTGTGAGGAGTGGAGTGGGCTTGGGAGTCAGGGGTGATGGTGGAAGCAGCTAATGTAAGAGTCTTAGACCTGAGTGTGGGTCCACGGTGTCAGCAGAGGTCAACCGGATAGTAGGTCTCAAGACGACAAGAAACACGTTGCAATGGTAGCATGGATTGGAACACATACACACTAGTGATGGGGGGGAGAGGGGGGGAATATCGGGATATTATTTTTGACTATATTATTTTTGCACTAGTTGGCTGTACTTGCACCAAAACTCTTCATAGCTTGTTCTCCATCTTCTTTTTAAAAAGGGAGACAATTTGTTCTCAGCACTTTTATTTCTATGACTGATCAAAACTAATTTTCTCATGACTCTCTCATCCTTCTGCAGCAGACATACTGTATAGTGAGCAATATGTTTGGAACATCGGATCGCAATAAAAGCACAGTATCGAATCGCAATACATATAGAATCATGAGAAACGTGAGAATCACAATACATATCGTATCAGCGCCAAAGTAATGTGATAATATCGTATCTTGAGGTCCCTGGCAATTTCCAGCCCTGATGCAAACCGTGTGAATATTAAGAAAATAGCCAGGGTCGTACCACTCCATTCCTAATGAAGACTTAACATCTAAGGTATCTAAACAAGATTCAAAACCTGAAGTAATACACCTCCTAATTATAAATGGCAGAAGGTTGCTACATAGTGCAGTAACTCCAGTGGGTTGGTGAGGTGATGTACTGTGCTGAAACCACAATGTGTCCCTGGGCTCCTGTTTGTTCTCCTGATGAATGGTGATCATGGTAAACAGAGGAGGCCAGGCCCGCCTGTGAGCGCAGACAGCCCCAGGCCTCAACAACATGATGGATGTCACCTCCGCTGGGACTGACACTGCTGCTGCTGCCCGGGGTGGCCATGGTGACACTCATCTGATATTCACAAGACCTGGGCAGAAAGGTATGATAGGTGAGTTTACTGCCTCAGGACAGTAAGGTAAGAGAGGTGAGTTTACTGCCTCAGGGCTGTAAGGTATGGGTGGTAATGTTATTCAAGAGAATATGGAGGCACAACAGTCCAATGCTAGTTGTCTTCCTCTTAAGTAGTACATAATTGGCACTGATTGGCCAGAGTGCACTTCAAGTTTCCCAGGCCTAAGTGATAACCAGTAGTGTACTTCAGTTACGCATGTACTGCATTTGATTTGCAATTAAGGCAAAACTATGTCAAGTAAAGTTACGGCTCGTACTCAACCCTGAAATATCTTTACTAAACTATGTCAAGTAAAGTTACGGCTCGTACTCAACCCTGAAATATCTTTACTAAACTATGTCAAGTAAAGTTACGGCTCGTACTCAACCCTGAAATATCTTTACTACTTTTCTTGTAACTTGGTGCAACTGCAAAGCCTTCATGATGCGACAAGAAGCATTACAGCATTTAGAGGAAAAGATCCCTGTCTGAACTGTGCCTTTCACATCAGAGACTCAAAGCAGCCTCACCTCATAAATACCCTGAGTAAAGGAACTAGGCCGGGAGGAAATGACACTGATCACTTTGCTAATTCAGCTTTTGGATTTAAGGAGGACGCTGGTGGGAGGGGAGCATGACATAGGGAAGAATGGATGGCAGAGCAGCGCTACTAGAGATTAAAAAGAGACAAGGAGAGCAGCCAACGGAGCTCTGTAGTGAATTACTGGGGTGGGAGGACAAGACAAAACATCCGTTAACAAAAAAGAGGGAGAGAGTGGGTGACGGGTAATGCTGGAGAGTGAGTCAGTCTGCCGAATTTCCATCCACCTTTGTCTCTATCAAGGGTGTAGAACTCAATTCACCAAAACATTGCACCTAGCTTCGTTTTCATTCCACCCAGTTAAAATTTAAGTAATTGGTAAAATGTGTTAACTTTCCACACGCATTTACTATGCTGTATATTAAAGGTACTAGTGCAGTCAAAACCTTGATTTTCTTGTGTTTTATATATATTTCACACACTATGATGTTGGAATAATAGTGTGAAATTGTGAAAATTATGATATGCCCTTTTAGTGTAAGAGCAGTTTGAAAAAGCTGCATGAAATTTCAGCCTGTTTTGGTGGGATGGAGTTTTGGCCTGCCTGGGGACATCACCAGTCGGTAAATTAGTTAATAGACCAACATGAGAGTTCCAAACCTCTCTGCCAATTGTCACAGCTGTCATAGGAATGAGAGGACCAAGGTGCAGCGTGTGTGTCGTGCCACATTTTTATTTTACACTGTGAAACTATGCAATACATAAATAAACTGAAAGACAAAAACAACAAACCGTGATGCAGAGGTGAAACATACACAACTCCAAAATAATCTCCCACAAACCCAGGTGGAAAAAAAACCCTACTTAAGTATGATCTCCAATTAGAGACAATGAGGACCAGCTGCCTCTAATTGGAGATCATCCCAAACAAAACCAACATAGAAATACAAAACTAGAACATGAACATAGAAATACAAAACATAGAAAAACACCCGTCACACCCTGACCTACTCTACCATAGAAAATAACATCTTACTATGGTCAGGACGTGACAGTACCCCTCCCACCCCTCCCTCTCCCCCTCCGTCCACACCTAAACAAAAACACAACAAACCCCCCCCCCCAAAAAAAACCCGCGCCGCCCGCTGATCCGTCTGCTTCTGTGTCACCGGACTGTGGATCATCGCCAGAGGTTCCGGGCTGCAGGCCGTCTCAGGAGGCTCCGGACTGGGAACTGTCGCCGGAAGCTCCGGACTGGGAATGCGCACTGGAGGCCTGATGCGTGGGGCTGGCGTAGGTGGCGCCAGACTAGTAACACGCACCTCAGGGCGAGTGCGGGGAGCAGGAACAGGACACCCCGGACTGGGCAGGCGCACTGGAGGCCTGATGCGTGGGGCAGGTATAGGTGGCGCCAGACTGGTAACACGCCCCTCAGGGCAAGTGCGGGGAGCAGGAATATGGTGTACCAGGCTGGATAGACTAACTGGAGGCCGGGTACGTGGGGCAGGCACCGGATATACTGGCCCGTGGAGGTGCACTGGAGATCTCGAGCGTAGAGGTGGCACAACCCGTCCTGGCTGGATGCTTACTTTCGCCCGGCAAACGCGGGGCGCGGGCACAGAACGCACTGGGCTGTGAATACGTACTGGTGACACAGTGCGCAGCGCCAGCGCAGAATATCCTGGACCGAGAAGGTGAACTGGAGACCAGGAGCGCTGAGCTGGCACCACCCTTCCTGGCTGAATGCTCAACCTAGCTCGGCAAATGCGGGGCACGGGCACAGATCGCACCGGACTGTGAATGCGCACTGGCGACACAGTGCGCATCACCGCATAACACGGTGCTTGCTTCTTAACTTGCTCCCCATGGTCTCCAACCTGACTCTGCCAATCTCCCCGTGTGTCCCCCCAATTTTTTTGGGGGGGCTGCCTCTCGGGCTTCCGTCGTTGCAGTGACTCCCTCGCTGCCTCCACCTGCTTCCCCGGCAGGCTGTTGTATCTATCCAATACCTGCTCCCAAGTCCAGTCTATTCTTTCCGCCAACATCTCCAGAGGCCAGGATGCCATCTCCTCCCGGGCACACTGCTTGATCCAGTCCTCCTGATCACACTGCTTGGTCCTTATGTGGTGGGAGATTCTGTCATGGCTGTCGTAGGAATGAGAGGACCAAGGTGCAACGTGTGTGTCGTTCCACATTTTTATTTTACACTGTGAAACTATGCAATACATAAATAAACTGAAAGACAAAAACAACAAATCGTGACGCAGAGGTGAAACATCCACAACTCAAAAATAATCTCCCACAAACCCAGGTGGGAAAAAAAACCCTACTTAAGTATGATCTCCAATTAGAGACAACGAGGACCAGCTGCCTCTAATTGGAGATCATCCCAAACAAAACCAACATAGAAATACAAAACTAGAACATGAACATATAAATAGAACATAGAAATACAAAACTAGAACATGAACATATAAATACAAAACATAGAAAAACACCCCCTGTCATGCCCTGACCTACTCTACCATAGAAAATAACATCTTACTATGGTCAGGACGTGACACCAATAACAGCTAGTTTTCTGTTTTTCCCTCCCCACTCAGACAGTCCTAGCAAAATTCTTGATTGAGAAATTGCTCTTTGCTAAGAGGTTATTTTTGTTTCTTTTTGACTGCATTGGATCTTTAACCAAGCCAATTACCATGATTAGCACATAACTAACAACGCTATTAGCTGTGGATTTGATTTTAAGGAATCAGACAGAAATGTGGTTCCTACCATACACAGGGAATGACAGCTCTGGTTGTTAATAACAAACTAGACAGGGTGGCATTCAAGGCAGAAGTAGCAAGTGAATTTACCAGGAAGGTAACAAAAATGCATGTAAGGTCATCAAGTGTTTGGTTTTAGTCAACTTTATTGAAAAGTCCAATGGAGGCTAATTGTTATTGTACTGGCGTGTCACGCCCTGGCCATAGAGAGGGTTTAATTCTCTATTTTTGGTTAGGCCAGGGTGTGACTAGGGTGGGCATGTCCTTTTTTCTATGTTTTTGTATTTCTTTGTTTTGGCCTGGTATGGCTCTCAATCAGGGACAGCTGTACATCGTTGTCGCTGATTGGGAGCCATACTTAGGTAGCCTGTTTTTCCGTTGGGGTTTGTGGGTAGTTATTTTCCGGTTTAGTTCTTGATAACCTGACAGAACTGTTGCTAGTTGTTTTTGTTTATTTTGTAAAGTGTTCATTCTTTCTATTAAAAGTCAAGAAGAATACATTCTCCGCTGCACCTTGGTCCCATCCTTTCAACGGCTGTTACATGGCGATGCCACACACTCTAACTATTAAAAAAAAACATTAATTTGTTTTGAACAGACCAAGCAGTCACTTCGCACGTCCCCTATAGATTAAATAAATCCCTTTCAGGAAGGAGTTCCCTTTTAGAAGGCAGAGGTGGCTGATGCACAGATCAATACAGCACAAGATTCTGCCTTCTAACCCGACAGAGGGGTTTGTAAAAATGATCTTGTCTTCTTTTCCTTTTCTCTGAGCAGACATAAACCGGCCTTCTCACAAAGAGCCCCCTGTGATTGGCGCATTGCTACACAGAGTCAAGAGGGTGGTACATGCAGCAGATCAAATCAAGTTCAAAGGTGGACAGAGAGAAAGATGGAGAGAGAGTTTAGACTGGATCAGTGATGGGGATAGGATTGAAGGGAAGGAGGACCCTGATGTAGTCGAACAAAGGAAGATTGATACAGGCCCGGAATAAAAAAATAACAAGAAAGAGAGACATTCTTCATTCCACACCAAAACTCGTTCTCCAAACACCCATGCTTGGTCGACCGGCACAAACCGGCAGACATCTGTATTCAACGCTCAGCATAGTGTACAGCGACTTCTCCGAACTCCCGTCTTCGTCCTTTTAAGTCTCATTCTTTCAGTGAATGCGATATTGTCGGGCCACAGCAGGTGATTTAAAAAGGGACTCAAAAAAATAAAAAAATAAAAATAAACGGCTATATTTTCACCGCTATGAGTCAGAAACATGTATTCTAGTGCTCTCAAATTCAACTCCGGACCTTGAAGCAACTGCATTTTTTCATTGTTCCCATCAAATCAGGGACTGATTTAGACCTGAGGAAACTAAGTGGGAGCAATTCATTATCAGGAAGAACAGGAAACCAGCAGGCTCCGGACCTCGTAGGGTAAGAGTTGAATACCCATGTAATTTAGATTCAAAATTGACTACAAACCCACTGGGCACAGACAGTTCAACGTCTAGTTTTGATTTTTTTTGGTTGAGTTGTCAACTAAATTGAAATCAACAAAAAAATTCCCGGCATTGGATTTAGGTTAAAAGTTAGGGGGGGAAAGATGGGGGCCATCACATAGATTTTTTTGGGTTGAAATGACGAGGAAACAACATTGATTCAACCAGTTTCTGCTCAGTGGGAAGCGTAAATAAGATAATTCCCGTCACAAAGTCAGTCTCATCGAAATTGAGATTTGTGAGATGATCTGAAAAAATGGTATGTCATGGAATTAGGGGTACCGTAACAGTTTCCCTTGGGTTGAATTTATTTCAATCCTGCCCATCCAAGTCGGAGCACAGCTGCATGGCCAATTTGGTTTGACATTTGATATCTCCATGGGGCAAGTTAGGGACCATCAGTAAATTACACAATGTACATGGGACAATATTTTTAAATGTTAATAGCTCCCAATTTCAATGACTTAAAAACCTCAAACCAAGTATAAATTGTAGAAATTCATATACAAATATTGAAAGCATTTAATGAGAACTAAAAGATGTGCATAATGAAAATATTGGCCCATTTACTTTGTGCAATTCCTTGACGGTCCTTAAAGAGATAGGCTATCCAATGTCAAATCAATTTTGCCATGGTTCAGACCAGCTGGCTGAAGTTACAATGACCAAAAAACGTAAACGCAACATGTAAAGTGTTGGTCCAATGTTTCACCAGCTGAAATAAAAGATCCCCGAAATGTTCCATATGCACAAAAAACGTATTTCTCTCAAATGTTGTACATCCTTGTTAGTGAGCATTTCTTCTTTGCCAAGATAATCCATTCACCTGACAGGTGGAGACAATAAAAGCCTACTCTAAAATGTGCAGTTTTGTCACACAACACAATGCCACATATGTCTTAGGTTTTGAGGGAGCGTGCAATTGGCATGCTGACGGCAGGAATGTTCACCAGAACTGTTGCAAGAGAATTTAATGTTCATTTCTCTACCATAAGCCATTTTAGAGAATTTGGCAGTACATCCAACCGTCCTCACAACCACACACCACGTGGAACCACGCCAACCCAGGAACTCCACATCCGGCTTCTTCACCTGCGGGATCGTCTGAGACCAGCCACCAAGATGCCACAGAAAGTTCATTAAGTTGCAACCCCCCTGGGCATAAACACATTTGAAGAAGTAGACAAACTGTCTCAGTCACTACTCTCACTATCAGGGGAGGAAGTGGTTCCTGCAGACAGTAAACCTTTTCAAGCCCCTGCCTGTTCACGTTTTACTGCCTCATTAGTGCTGATTTACTGTACAGACACGACCATAAAGGCACAGCTTTATCAAATAAACAGGGCAGTCCTCTCTAGGCAAATGGGAATTCCTTTCAAGGGAACTGTAAAGAGTTAGAGAGCATAAGGAAGGAACAATGAAGGATGGAACAAAGATCTCTATGTGCTACATTGTCTATCCTAGACATCAGAGAGAATAGTGATCTTGTGGAGCATCTTCATTGACTGATAGTTAATGCTGACACAACACATTTCAAACCCATTATGTTCAAACAACATAGCCTACATAAAGAGCAAATATTGAGCCAAGTACACCATATTTCGCATACATAGTGCCTACAGACCAACTAACACAGCTAATCACAACACATCCCACTCACCCTCCAGAACTTTATTGCCGTCTCCACTCTGGACAGCTTCCTGCCGTGCAGTCCCCTCGGCATAGGTCTGTGGTCGAACAGCATCCTGGAGTATGCCAGCGCCAGTGTTAGCCTGGCTAAACAACAGCAAGCTGCAGGGCCAGCTCTTTATTGAGCCTCAGCCGCCACACTCCAGACATTAACAAGCTCAGTTCCCATCAACCACATCAACAACAACAACAACAACCCTTTCTGTCTCCCAGTCCACCTCTAGGGACAACCCATTAACCACCCCTAATGGAGGAGGGAGACGAGGGCCTCTGGGGCCACTTTTCACTGATGACCGACCAGGTGGCTGTGTTCAGCTGCATGGTTGGAAAAAGGGAAGAGAGGCAGGTCTTTCCCAAAACTACAAACACTCCCACTTATCATCGCCTTCCTTCAAATTTCAATGCAGTGCATCATATCTATACCGTGGCAAATGGAATTAGCGTGCTAACGCTAATGAGATAGCACAACTGCTCTGAGCTCTGTATCTGATGGCTGTCTAGAGTGCTCCCAGGTAATTCTACACCTCGACTGGAGACCTGCAGCTCTGTAGTGAGAGAACCGATTGCTACTAAACTGTTTATTCAGCCATTAGCGCCACAGATCTATGGGCTGCAATGATGGGATGGTGAGTGGCTGGCTGCCGTTTGTTTACTAAGGCTAACTGGTACTCACACAGATATACACAGAGATTAGCACCTAACGCAGAATTCAGTACATTTAAGGACACACCCAAACACATCACATCCACCTTCACCTCACACCCATACATTCAGGGAACAAAATAATGAATCTTTTCCCAAGCTAAAGCAGTACTACTGATCGCTTGTCAGGAGCAAATCCCTCACAGTGGCAGAGCACATATATTATGAAGGGGTTCTTCACTGTAAAAGCTATTATGCTTCTTTTGATCTTCTGCCCACGCGTCTAATGTTTTAGCTCTGATGTTTTAGCGGGATCCCCTGGAGATCCAGAGCGCATGGTTAAGTGACGAGAGGGAGATTACTCGTACGTGGCATCAAATGCCCACTTGGGAGCCGCTGGATGACAGCTAAAGACGAAACCCCACGCATTTTCTCTTTCGGCTGGCTAGCATTTACATTAACTGCCCACACTCCCTCCAAGCTCCGTCTTTCATCACAAATGACCCATTTTGGAGGCTCAAGTAGGAGAGTTAGCGCTGTGTGGAATCCGGATGTTTGCCTCTCTAGTTTCAGACCAATTTGTATTGGCTTAGCCAACCATGGTAACGGCATTAGGCTAGCCTATTCTATCCAAAGAGCTCCATGGAAGCAGGAGGAGGAATAGCCATGGAGGAGATCAGTTTATTACTCTGACTGTGGCCTAGTGTCGTTGCTGATCCATCTCAAGGCTTCAGAGCTCAGTTCAGGCCTGATGAACAGCTATAGATAAAGCCTAAAGCCTCTGTTCTCTGCCTGCCTTCCTGCTGCGCCAGACAGCCCCTGAAATGCCTGGCTAATGGATCAGATAGAGCAGAAGACAAACTGCAGCGGGAGGGTGACAACCGTGGAGGCAGCTAGCTACCTGCCCATCAGAGAGAGAGAGAGGGAGAAAGGAGGGAGAGAGAGAGAGATGAGGGAGAAAGGAGGGAGGGAGAGAGAGAGAGATGAGGGAGAAAGGAGGGAGAGAGAGAGAGATGAGGGAGAAAGGAGGGAGAGAGAGAGAGATGAGGGAGAAGAGAGAGAGAGAGAGGAGGGAGAAAGGAGGGAGAGAGAGAGAGATGAGGGAGAAAGGAGGGAGAGAGAGAGAGATGAGGGAGAAAGGAGGGGACAGAACGAGAGAGCGAGATGAGGGAGAAAGAGGGACGAGAGGATGAGAGATGAGGGAGAAAGGAGGGAGAGAGATGGAGAGAGATGAGGGAGAAGGAGAGGGAGAAAGGAGGGAGAGAGAGAGAGAGGGAGAAAGGAGGGAGGAGAGAGAGAGAGGAGGTATCAGAAAGGAGGGAGACGACAGAGATGAGGGAGAAAGGATGAGAGGAGAGAGAGAGATGAGGCAGAAAGGAGGAGAGAGAGGAGAGATGAGGGAGAAAGGAGGGAGAGAGAGAGAGAGGGAGAAAGGAGGGAGAGAGAGAGAGAGGAGGGAGAAAGGAGGGAGGGAGAGAGGAGAGCAGATGAGGGGAGAAGGAGGAGACGAGAAGGGAGAGAGAGAGAGATGAGGGAGAAAGGAGGGAGAGAAGGAGAGATGAGGGAGAAAGGAGGGAGAGAGAGGAGAGATGAGGGAGAGATAGGAGGGAGAGAAGGAGAGGGGATGAGGGGAAGAAGAAAGGAGGGAGGAGAGAGAGAGAGGAGAGGAGAGATGAGGGAGAAGAGAGAAGAGGAGAGGGAGAGATGAGGGAGAAGAGAGAAGAGATGAGGGAGAGGAAGGGAGAGAAGAGAGAGTGAGGGAGAAAGGAGGGAGGAGAGAGAGAGATGAGGGAGAAAGTAGGGAGAGAGAGAAGATGGAGGGAGAGGAGGGAGAGAGAGAGAGATGAGGGAGAAAAGGAGGGGGAGAGAGAGAGAGGATGAGGGAGGAGAAAGGAAGGGAGAGAGGAGAGAGAGGGGAGAAAGGAGGGAGAGAGAGAGAGAGGGGAAGAAAAAGGAGGGAGAGAGAGAGAGATGAGGGAGAAAGGAGGGAGGGAGAGAGAGATGAGGGAGAAAGGAGGGAGAGAAGGAAGCACAGAGAGAAAAGAAGGAACAAAAAAAATTGCATAAAGCTCGAGAGGGGAATAGAAACTGAAGGAGGAAGAGGGAGCTATTAACAATAAAAAAGTAAAGGGGCATCTCTATGGGTGACGAAGAGCGTGGAATCTCATTATTTACTCATGATGTGCTTTTATACATGTCTAAACCAGAGACCTCTGTCGCTGCAGTAATGGACATCATATTTGAATATGGTAACCTGTCAGGGCACAACATTAACGTGGATAAATCCATGGCTTTACCTTTGAATATCCCCTCTACAATCAACTTAGAAATGATATCTCCATTCCAATTGACTGAAACAGGTGTCATGACTGTCCTGATCAGGTCAGGGTACAGGAGACCACCACCCTACAGATTATCTCCCAAACCCCCAACAGAGGAGGAGAGATCTAGGGGTCTGAAGATGTGGGGGTTTTATGACACCTCAGGCCCATAATAAACCTTAGGCCACAGAGAAATTCCTTTGTCCTAACAATGGAGAACTGGCCTCAGAACATTAAACATGCAATAAAGGGACTTTGGAACAATGGTTTCCGTCAGCCACAATGGTGGTCATGACGAGAGGTGGAATATTAAAATGTATGTAACTTTTGTAACTATTGTTTTTAAAGGTTAAGAGATGACGTTATTATGAAAAGATTTTACGTTTAAGAGTTTTCCCAGTATATGCCTGATGTTTATACATTGTACGTTGTGTGGAAAATATCCAAATCAAACAGAATGTTTTGGTAAAGATGAAATGTGAAGTTAGTGTCTAAAATTGGATATTTTAGTCAAATCTAGGCCTTGCCCCTTTACTTGGTCCGCCCAGAGAATTGCCCTAAAGGCGGTTACACCCACTTCTGACCCGAGGGTATAAGACAGGAGAGTGAAGAATTAACATATCAGACTAATTGACCCCAAGCTGCAGCGAAGGTCTAACAAAGTCAACGAACCCCAAAACGAAACACAAGGTTGAAGACAAAGAAATCTTTTCTACACGAGCTACGGACGAGTAGCTGTGTCTAAGCGGGTGAATTCAAGCCGAACCACCCAGCCTCCACTCTCCATTAAATCGTGGTATCGACACCGTTCGAGTCCGAAGCTGTGAGCTCTGAGCTACAGAGCTGTCTGTCCTCAGAAGACCCCTTTCAGATCAAGGGTGAGGGATCAGACCACTTAGCCAAGAAGGACACTGACATCGTGAGGACAACCAGAGAGTTGCGCCGGAGAAGTGCGTCATTGAGAAGCCTAAACGACCCACGCGGAGCTTCCCACCTGAGACCTCCAACACGTAATTACATCATTATATTCTGACCCATAAGAGCGGCAGTTCGGGGCAAGGCTAGGTTTAAATAAGCATAGCTGACAAATGAACCCAAATGTATATTTCTCTCGTGTACTTCCTTTGTTTCTCTCTCTTTTAAATCCCCATTTTGGGTAACACGCGCCATAGTGTGTTGGCCCGTTATACTAAGTCCTAATCAATAGCTAGACTGTGTTTTGTGTATGTATATTTTTATCATCATTTTAGCTTGCTAGTAAATAAATAATCAACTAAGATTGGTGTGGTAAACTCATTGGTGAAGCCCGGGTCCGTGCAGATTCCCGGATTATGCGACGTTCAGAATGAGACTGTAGAGGAAATTGATTTAGCGACTGTTGTAAAATCGATATTCTGATATCCTTTGAGTTAATTTGGGAAATAGAAACTCAATCAAAATAATGTTCCCATGGTGCCCAGGTTAATGAGTTAATAATTGCTTGATTCATTGCTTAATTCTTTTAATCACGCAATTATAAGAGTCTAAGATAGGACTAGGCCGCACTGTTGTGTTATTCCATATCAATTGTGTAGCAATATATATACATTCCATTAATAGCTATAGGCAGGACTAGTGCGGGAGAGAAGTGTGTGTGTCGTTCCATTTCACCCAGATACTGGTCGGGAGAGAACGACCCCTGTTGTATATCTGACCAAAGCCAGTGTGAAGGGGGGTCTACTGAATGCTACGAGCTAGGACATATGTACCAGCCGATGTAGGCATTCTGAGAAATAATACTAGTTGGGCCTAACGTAGTGTTATTTCTGTCGATCGCTTTCAGGAGTGATCCGACTCGGTCATAAGTAATTCCTAGAGCAGAGGACATATGAGCCAGCCATTACGGAAATTAGAGTAGATCTATTCGTTTGACCGAAGCGAAGTTATTATCTCTCTTTCCTCTCGCGTTTGGTAACGGGAAGAGGTTAAGGGTTGAACGTGAGACGTCACCAAGTAAACCTGTTCCCTTGTTGGAGGGAACATCCCTTGTGCGGCGAGGGGGAAACCCCGCGCAAGGAAAGCTAAGCATTGCGCCAGATGCTAAGCTAACAAAGGGGAGCAGCCATTTTTGTTTTCCTCTTTGTTCATAGTGAATTCCCGCGTTAGGCGGGAATCCTGTGAGATCTCAGCTTGGGCTATCCGTAACCTCTGGCGAAGAATCGCCAGTCATTTTTCGTGAAATAAGTCAGGTTACACTGTAGGATATCAAACCAGTCTTAACTGATTAGATATCATTGTCTTGTTCAATTTTATACATTAAATTGATACACTACCTTTCCAGGTTGGTTATGGGAATAATACACACACGAATGTGCCATAACCAATGAGACATGGTTAAACTGTTCCACGTTAACTTAGATATAGCAACTATTTCAGGTTAATTAAAGCTAATTCCTTTAGCCTATACGGGGTTGACTAATCATTCAAATTGATTAATAGATTAAAGCTGTTTTACCAGCTTAATTGGTGTTTAGGTAGACTTTTTAACAGTATTGTAAAATTCTATTTTCACTGGTACCCTGTCGATTTTAGCTTGTGTTAACAGTGAACTCCGGTGGTGAAGAATCACCAGGAATTATTTTTTAATAATTCAGGTTATGCTGTACGATATCTAACCAGTCTCAACTGATTGGATATCATTGTCTCGTTCAATTTAATATACATTAAATTGCGACACTACCTGTCCAGGTTGGTTATTGGAATAATACGCAAACTAATGTGTTCTAACCAATGAGACATAGTTAAACTTTTCAACGTTAACTTAGAGATAGCAACTCTTTCAGGTGAATTAAAATTAAAATTCCCAAATAGCCTATACAGGTTAGATTTATCATTAAAATCGATTTAATCAATTAAACCTGTTTTGGCAAGTTCAGTAATAACCAACTCACATTACTGACCCAGTCTTGATGATTCATTGACGTTTACAAACTGAGTTAAATCGTGTTTGCAGCCTCCAACTAAAAACCCCAAACATTACGTAAATTGAAATAACTGACAATCATAATAATGAGCAATCCATCAGATGGGTTTCCACCCATTTCCCCTTTAATCAGTGGACCTTCACCCACGGAAAGATTGATCGCGGACCTCAGCAACGATGCAAATCCTAACTATGCAGAGGGGCTGAAAATGTTAGATTTCAATGCCATAAGCGAGAAAAATGCAGACATTGCGACAGAAGCTCTTCAAAATAGACCATCAGGCGGAGGCCTTGTGAAGGTTCTCTCCAGTTTAGCCCTCAACTATGCCCACCAGCAGAGATGGACAGTGCACCAGTACCTCAGTGCCCAGCAGAGGCACGAGCAGGAAGCTGGGGAGTTCAAGGTACAGGTGGAGAGAACCAGAGAGCTGGCATCGAAAGCCGAAAAAGATAAGCTACTGCTAGCCGAGGAACTATGTGTGAGAACAGATAAATTGGAAGGTCTGTCTAACACTTATAACAAAGAACGCGAACAAACTCTTGACCAAGTCCGTATTCTAAAACAACAACTCGGTTTAGCCAAAACTAAATACGATGAAGTCCACGCGAAACTAGATGAATCGGACGAGCTAGCTAGAAAACGGGGCGAGCAAATTGATGCCCTGCAAGCGGTTGTGAATGAAACCACTCAAAGCAATAATGCTCTATTCCAAAAGCTGCAGACCAAAGACGATCAGTTAATGAACACAATGACCAAGTTGGAGGACAAAACAGCAGAACTCATTGAAGTCGCTGATTTAATGAAGGATGAGAAAGACCAGGTGAGAAAGTTGGAAAATGTGACCTCTAAACAAAAGGAGGACATCGCATCACTGGATCTCTCACTCCACACTCGCGACCTCTCCCTGCAAACCATGACAGATAAGTATGAGGCCGAGCGAAGCAAGGGCGACACCTACGTGTCGAAAATAAACACCCTCAACTCCCAGGTGGACTCTGCGAAGCAGCATAACACCACCCTTAGGTATCATCTGGAGGAACTCCAGAACAGTCACGCGCTATCGCGGGACAACCAAACCAAGCAACCTAGCTCACATCCGGAGCTAAGAGAACGAGGGAATGTAGATGACAGGAGATTTCAGCCTCTTTCTCTTGGCCATTCGGCCCACAGTGAATTGGGGCCTCCTCGCCAACACAACCACAGCTTGACTTTTCCTCTTGGCCTCTCGGCCCACAATTCTCCACGGGAGAGTGCAGATGCTCCCCGCGCACTTGGTGGGGATCGCCTTGACAAAATCGTCAAAAACTTCCGCCTCTTCGACCCCGTTCCGGGAAAGCCAAACGACACTGAGACATTCTTAGCAGACATAGAGGACGCCTTGGATGGCTACCCAAACGCTACGAATGCAGACAGGCTCTATCTTTTGAAGCGAACGTCCAACAGACACGTGACAAGGTTCATCCGTCTACAAGAGCAACACGTGCAAAACGACTATGCTAAACTTGCCACGGTTTTGAAAATAGAATTCAGTGGTTCTGCGACTCGCAAACACGATAGTTCGTTGGCTAACAATATCAGACAAGCTCGAAATGAACACCCACAAGCCTACTATCACCGGCTTCGTTCAGCTTACTTTGGCATGCTCACTGAAACAGGAATGGAAGACCTATTACCGTTCAAACAACTTTTTCTGTCAAACATGTCTCCCAACTTCATTAACTACTTGGGCCCTACTGCCCACGTCGGGTTGCCAATCTCGACGCTCCGAGAGCTGGCAAGCACCGCTTTTCAAGCATCAAAAGCAAGCCGGGCTAAGAGCCCGGACACCTCGACTTTCGAGCTTAGGCGGGAACCATCACTCGAATTAGAAGGGGCTGCATCAGGGACATATGCTGTAAAAGAGGACGATCAAAGGGGGTGGCTACCAAGTAACCACCACCCCGACAACCACCGCCGTAACAATAGCTACGATGAACGTCCCCAATCTAACAGGTCCCGTAGAGATCAACCTAGCCGACATGCCCCTCCGCCTAACTCTCACAAAGGGTCAGGACACAAGGGTAACAAGCCTAACAAGGGCAACAAAGTGTTCAACAATGATTTAAACGCTAACCGAAATGATATAGAAGCTCTGATAAAAGATGTACTGCATCGTAAGAAATTTGAGAAAGAGGACAAGGATAAATCCTCATGACTAGGCGTAAAATCGTTGGAAACCGAGTCCGCCGAAATTCATGCAATTCAAGAGGACGCAAACATTTCCATTACCCCCGCCCCCACTCAAATCCCTGTCCAGGTACCGCCCGTTCTAGACACAAGCCCGCAGGTTTTGTCTACAGACTTGGACACGGAGGTGGAGATGCACGAGATAAGCAGCTTTGCAACAGATGATTCCTCTCCCATTCCGATAGAGGACCCACTGGGTCACGTAGGTGACTTATCTGTCTTGGAAATCGACGCAGATTACAAACCGCTCCGTTCTCCTAACCCACTCCATTTTGTTGGGGATATGACGAGAAAAACCAACTCGAACAGGCCATACCTTAGAACAGTCCTGGAGGACTGTGTGACCTGTCACGCTCTGATAGATTCGGGTTCGACAATTTCCCTCATATCCGAAACCTTGCTGGATGAACTAAAAAGGGCAGTGGACCCAAAAAACGTTGGTTGAAAACGGAACATTGCGATACGAATCTTCGAGGTTTCACTCAAGCTACCTCGCCCCTAACCAAACGTCTCCTACTTAAACTCAACTTCGAAAGCGTGTCACTGATACACCCCGTGTATGTGACTAGCATCGAAATCGAACGAATGCTGATTGGGTGTGATTTAATTGACCGTTTGGTACCACTAATCGATTGGAAAACCAATCAAATCTGGTCACAAATACCTATGCCAACTCCGTTGACTTCGCCGCATTCTTCCAAGGCTACCTGCCATACATTGTGCAACGACGTGGGTCCGACGTCAGCATCTGACGCAAACCCTGTGAACTTGGCCATGAGCCCGCCATTTGTGGCAAATGACAATGTGAGTTCGACTCGGAACTTAACCGAACATGTGGTTTTCTTGTGCGGCTTGAGTGATTCACCAGCCGACACTTACCGCCCTCCTCTGATAGGGGGCGTGTGCCTAAACGGCACTATGGCTGAGGATACCAGGCTGGCCACCTGGTCAGAAAAATCCGCAATCAGTTTGGAAATGTTCAACGAAATTTCGAAAACGGCTAACTGCCATCCCCTTGTGCCGAAAACATTTAGATTTCCACTGGGAACGACTCCCCAGACAACACTCACCGCAATAGGGGTGTGTGCGCTATCGATTCGCATTGGAACCAAGGAATTATCCCACTACCTACTGGTTGTCGCGGACCTCCCACATACAGTCTATGTGGGAGCGGACATTTTGGTAAGATTGGGTGTTTAACTTGATACCATACACCAAGTTCTTTGGTCTTTGGCGCAGCCAAACCAACATGCCTTGTCTTTCGACCCGGTGCGAATGGCTTCCGGGCAGACTATTCCTGATACCGGCAAGAACCACAGAGGTTTCTGTAAGACTGAACCTGGCGCCCGGATACCGGATGGAAGGCACCACTGCGTTCTTCCAACCCTCTCCAAAACTATTCGACTTGGGGCTAACTATCAATGGCAACCCACTGTTGGAACTAACCGCTAGATCCACTTACCTCCTGGTACAAAATCTGACTCAAGCGGATATTTCCATTCCTCGGCACACTCAGCTAGGAACATTGATCGATTACGCCTTCCATGATTTTGAACTAGTTGTTCCTGTGATTGGGCCTCTTCCGTCCTCCCTAGACCTAGATGGCGAGGGAGGTACGCTGTTTACTTGTCAGTCAAAAGCAATAGCACTAACTCCCGTATTGCCAATGGACGACACATCGGCATTCCGGCTGGATGTCGATCCTGACAGCAACCTGTTAATATACTCCATCGTCATGGAGGATGATATTGCGTCTCCTCCTGTACACTCTTGTGAGGTAACAACCGATGACTCTTCCAAAAGTGACATGCCGTCACCACCCGATGAAGACCTGTACAATGTCGCCGAACCATATCCTGGTTTCCATGCACAGGTAATACAACTACTGTCGGAGGCTGATGCTCTTGTCAATGACACTGAACGCCATCAGTTGAGAGAATTGTTTAACAAACACAGTGAGATCTGGTCGACAGACTCGCTGGATTGCGGGGTTACGGGTATCCATGTGGTGCGTATTCCTACGCCACCCGGAGCAACTCCTACGTTCGTTAGACAATACAAAATCCCGCTCGCAGCATACGCAGCAGTACAAGAGATTATCGATTCCTTATTAGCTAAACGGATAATCAGGGAATGTAACAGTACGTACAGCGCTCCCGTGTGGCCCGTTCTGAAACCAACGGGTAAATGGCGTCTTACCATTGACTATAGACAACTCAACAAACTGGTTCCGTTGTCTCGTTGGCCAATGGCACAGCTCTACCAAGAGTTGCCAAAGGTGGCAAACGCCAAGTACTTCTCCACCGTCGACGTGGCAAATGGTTTCTGGACCATGACAGTCGACCTGCGTGACCAACACAAGTTGGCTTTCTCTTTCTCGAACAAGCTCTTCACGTTCAATCGTTGCCCATTCGGGTATGCGAACTCCCCCTCAGAGTTCAACATCTCTGAGGGGGAGTTTGTAATTAGCTTCTTGGGAGTATGTAATTACTCCCGTCAATTCATCGAAAACTACGCCGACTTGTCAAAACCGTTGACTCACCTTCTTCAGAAAGACACCCCATTTGTTTGGGATGCCACTCACAACGAAGCGGTGGCTTCCTTGAAAAACCTGCTTTGCGAGGCACCCTGCCTGGTATACCCCAACAAAGACAAGACATTATTTTTGGAAGTCGGTTTCTCAGAGCACTGCCTTAGCGCTGGGTTGTACCAAAAATACGACCAAGACAAACGTGTGGTTGCTTACGCGAGCAAAACACTCAACCCCGCCGAACACAAATACTCAGACTGCGAAAAAGCACTGCTGTCGACAGTCTGGGCGATCAAACACTTCACCAGTTATGTCGGCGGACAAAAGGTGATCATAGAAACATGTCACCAGCCTGTGACTTTTCTGAAAAGCCAACGAATCCGTGAGGGTGCTGTACACAACAGCAGGATAGCGGCTTGGCTCATGACGCTGCAGAGCCATGATGTAGTAATCAACTACGCAAAAGCAAAGAACCTGCCTTTGGGCAGTGCTTTGGTGGTGTGTCAACACTGTGGTGACGATGAAACCGACTCCGGACCACCCCCGCGTGACATCGCTCCGCCATTGCCTTCGAACCATCACTATTTCGAAGAGAACGTGTGTCTCGACATGCCGATGGCATTTGTAGATGGCTGTTCTTACCGCCATCTAGACCACTTGCAAGCTGGGGTGGGATTGGTATGGCACAACGACATTCCGTGCAAACCACTTCAATTTCAGCTTGGCAACAAGACCAGCCAGTTTGCAGAAGTGGCTGGTGTGCTGATCACCCTGCAAACAGCGGTGAAACACGAATTGGCAGAACTGGCGATCTGCACCGACTCAAACTACGCGAGACTCACCTTCTTATGCCACTTGCCGTTTTGGAAACAAAAGCACATGACTACTTCAAGTGGCAAAGAGGTGAAAAACAAAGAGCTCATTCTAGCTTGTGATGACCTCATCACCAAACACGACATACAGGTGTATTGGAAGAAAGTCAAGGGACACTCCAAATCACCTGGTCGTGACAAACTTGGCAACGACCATGCTGACAGCATGGCGAAATCTGGTGCAATTCACGGCACCCCTTGGGTGTTTGCTGCTCGAGACGAAAAACCCACTGAGGAAGCTATGGTGTCTGCGGTAACGCGTAGCCATGTAGCACCACGGAAAACGTCGTCGCACAAACATAATGTGTTGCTAACGCATTCATTCATGAATGGCGACCTGGTAGCAATGCAACACCAAGATGAGTCCCTCGCCACTTTGATGGCATTCCTGTCGGATCCTGTCAACCAACCAGTGTCCGAACTGGCTTTGGCAGGTTCACACGACTTGCGTTCGCTGTACGCAACTAAACAGCACCTCACACTTGTAGATGACCTATTGGTGTATGTTTCAGAAACCGACACCGCGCGAAGGTGGGTGGTTCCTAAAACACAGAGGGGGATAATGATAGCTCATGCCCACGACGAGCCATGTGGAGGCCATAGGGGGGTCAAGGCTAAATGTGAAACATTGCGACAGGTGGCCCACTGGCCTCACATGGAACAAGACGTGGCACGATACGTGAGGGGGTGTCTAGTTTGCTGCCAGTTTCAACCCACCAAGCCACTTCACAGAGCACCCCTGCAACGCAAGGGTGTGTCTTACCCCTGGAGCTCGATCCAGATCGACTGGGTCGGCCCAGTTGCCAGGTCTGCCAGAGGCAACAAGTACCTCCTCACAGTGACTTGCGCATTCACAAAGTGGGTGGAGTGCCTGCCGGCGACCAATGACACAGCGGAAACCAGTGCCGTTCTTTTGCTAAACCACGTTTTCAGTCGTTTCGGCCTGCCAGGAGAAACCGTGGACAGCGACAGAGGAACCCACTTTTCGGCAGCTGTAATGACCGAACTGTGGAAGCTCCTGGGAGTCAAAGCTAAAACTCCACATCGCGTACCACCCTAGGAGCTCGGGGGGGGGGGGTAGAAAGGAGCAACCAATCAATTGTCAGAATCTTGAGGAAATATGTGGCAGCCAACCACAAAGATTGGGACCTCAAACTCCCATTGGTACTGATGGCAATCAGAGCCACACGCAACAGGTCTACGGGAATGACACCCTTTGAGATGATGACGGGCCGGCAAATGACCCTTCCACTGCATCTCCTGTACCAACCGGGAGATGTCGCCGCAGCCACCGCCTACACGGCTCATCAATACGTGACCGACTTGCGGAACCATCTCCAGACTACCTTTGCGTACGCTCAAGGACAATTGGAAAGAAGTGCAGAAGGTGACAAGACCTATTACGACAAAAAGGCCTCACACCAGGTGTTCGAGGTCGGAGATAAGGTGTGGTACTACATATACACCAAACCCGCGGGCGTCGCAACAAAGTTCCTGCCCCACTGGACGGGGCCACACGAGATTGTGGTGAAGCTATCACCTGTAGCTTACCAGATCAAAATCAGCAAAGGTCGACAAAACGCCACATTAAAGTGGGTCCACCGGAACCAAATCAAGTTGTACACTCCCCCCATGGGAATAGAAGGGGTGCTAGCCAGCACCGAATAGATAAAAACTCTAGCAAAAAACCAGAGGTACTAAGAAAATTCTTAAGTACCCTCAGCTGATCCCTTCCAGGAGACCAGTACGTTGCACCTAATATCTTTTATTCTCTTCCCAGCTACCAGATATACATCTATTGTCACTAGTGATATCGTCCTGCGCTGTACTGATTAAAAATAAGAAAAGCAGAAAAATAGTTGTCAAAACAATTTTTGTTTACGAATACAAATAACTGAAATAATCCAACAATCTCTGATTATGCGTTTCTGTAGGATGGAGTTCCTTTGGATTTCCTGACACTCTGCGCCCTGGTCAAAACCAACCCAGCAGACGTAATCCCGAACGGACCCCCTACGGGAATCATTCTCCGCGACGATCCAGGACTCCTCATAACTAACTGCAGAGTACACACGCAGAGGGTATATGTCCGCCTAGATGCAGAGAATGTGTACCGCCAACACATTCCACCTGCGGCGCATTTGAGTTGGGCCGGGGCTGACTGGACCAGCCAGGCAATTAAGCACGCCCAGCTAGACACTGCCCATATGTTGGCCCAACTCCAAAAGTTCACAGTAACCCAGTCAGAACTAGCTGAGCCCAGGCGAGAAAAACGATTCGTCGGGGCGCTACTATCGATAGGGGCAGCCGTAGGGTCACTATTTGCCCTAGGTACCACTGCCGTCAACGCAGTCAGTCTAGCCACAGTCAAGAGGAATGTTAGGGAGATTACTGAAGAGATGCCACTTATCCAGCAGCAGATGAAGGCACAGGCCCTTAGGTTGCAACATGTGGTAAAGTCTCTCCAGGACACTATTCTGGTGGTCAACACACACGCTACTCTCCTGAACAAAACTATCCTGTCTGTAGGAAAGCTAGCAGAAGTCATGAACCATGACTATGCCCATGTCCAATTGGTTCGATTGTTACTGGAGGATTTTCTCCGTGAAGTTAGCTCTTCTATGGACCACTTGGCCATGAATAGAATCCCCTCATATCTAGTGCCCCTCTCAATGGTGCACGACATATTGACCTCAGCTACTTCAACCACACTAAGGCCGTTACAATCACATTTGGCCTATAGTCTGGGGTCGGCCATCCCAATACACGTTGATGTTGATCGTAATGAAGTGGGTTTTCTACTGGCGCTGCCGGTTGTTGAACTGGAGAATATCTATAGATTGAAAACGGTTCTCAATGTAGGATTTTGGCGCGACAGTACCCACGTAAAGATTGCCATGCCCCCAGTTGTAGCTTACCAGGAAAACAACCCAGATTTCTATCTCACCCCTAACCTGCTAATGTGTACCCTAACCAAAGATGTCCACTACCTTTGTCCTAGCAAACCATTTGTCAGGGATAACACTGAGCGTCTTTGTGGTATTAAAGCTATCACCAGCGAAGAACGCTGTAGAGCCAAACTAACAGCCAGGGATGGGGCCACCACCACACAAGTGGAGGTGGTAGGGAACCGATGGTTGGTCAACACACCGTTCGCGTCCGCCACTATGACTTACGAACGCCATGACTCCATCACCCAATTGAACCTCCCCAACCAGACTGTTTTTGTTACGATACCAGAGGGGGCGATTATTCACGTAGATGACCTCGCTCTATACCACCTTCCCGACGACCGGATAGACACAGAGATTGAAATGCCGGACGCTTTTGCTAAACGTTCCCTTGAGTTACCACAAGCCATTCAATACCAAATCCAGTATGAGGGACCCATGACTGTTGATCTTAGCGTACTGGATGAGGCACTGTTAGTCGACCCGACTGACTACAGACCAAAAGATTGGTCTGTCGCCCGCTCTTGGACGGTGCCGGACAGTATCCTGACTGTTACCATGATCCTTGGTCTCATTTCCCTTGGCGTGTGCACCTACTACGTACACAGGCGCACACGTGCAATGGAAGACCTAATGAGGTCTTATACTAGGATCACCCGTGGGACCGAAGCGATCCCGATTTTTGGAAAGTTGGCAATGGATCCGGAAACCCTCTTACAGGGCCCAGTCCCAGCCTCCTCTCCCGAACTCGCTAGGTCAGCCCAGTAATGTCCCTAATGTAAGCTTTGGCCTTCAGGGGCCAAGTTTTTCCAAGTGCCTTAACTACCCACCTGCAAGTAGGATCACCCTAGACATGACATTAGAGACAATGCCATGATAGAGCTATTTAGCCAAGACCTTGGACATATATAGAACATAGTCCATATTAGATGATTAAGGTGTGGTAGACATATTTTGTATACTTTTATGTTTTTATTCCAATTTTTCGTTTCATTACCTTTGACACGTAGGAAGCCTTAGAGCCAAGACGCCGCTCGTTTGGGGAGGAAATGTAATGATGTATTGCCTGAGTGTTGTGCGTTATTAACGTCTGCCAAGTTACTGCCTAGGTCCACTAACCGGGATAACCGGACGACGGGCCGGAACACAGAGCCACTGCCAGACCTCCTAGGTCCATTCTGGTGGTGATCCACAGCTTGCGGAAAGCCTACCAGGGTGAACCACCAAAGGGGGGGGGGGGGCTGCTCTGATGATCCACAGACCAGGACATCCGATGGTCATTCTTATGGTGGGTTGCAACATGCAGAATCATTCCAAGTTGAACCTACCAGAGGGGGACTGTCATGACTGTCCTGATCAGGTCAGGGTACAGGAGACCACCACCCTACAGATTATCTCCCAAACCCCCAACAGAGGAGGAGAGATCTAGGGGTCTGAAGATGTGGGGGTTTGATGACACCTCACGCCCATAATAAACCTTAGGCCACAGAGAAATTCCTTTGTCCTAACAATGGAGAACTGGCCTCAGAACATTAAACATGCAATAAAGGGACTTTGGAACAATGGTTTCCGTCAGCCACAATGGTGGTCATGACGAGAGGTGGAATATTAAAATGTATGTAACTTTTGTATTGTTTTTAAAGGTTAAGAGATGACGTTATTATGAAAACATTGTACCCAGCCTCCACTCTCCATTAAATCGTGGTATCGACACCGTTCGAGTCCGAAGCTGTGAGCTCTGAGCTACAGAGCTGTCTGTCCTCAGAAGACCCCTTTCAGATCAAGGGTGAGGGATCAGACCACTTAGCCAAGAAGGACACTGACATCGTGAGGACAACCAGAGAGTTGCGCCGGAGAAGTGCGTCATTGAGAAGCCTAAACGACCCACGCGGAGCTTCCCACCTGAGACCTCCAACACGTAATTACATCATTATATTCTGACCCATAAGAGCGGCAGTTCGGGGCAAGGCTAGGTTTAAATAAGCATAGCTGACAAATGAACCCAAATGTATATTTCTCTCGTGTACTTCCTTTGTTTCTCTCTCTTTTAAATCCCCATTTTGGGTAACACGCGCCATAGTGTGTTGGCCCGTTATACTAAGTCCTAATCAATAGCTAGACTGTGTTTTGTGTATGTGTATTTTTATCATCATCTTAGCTTGCTAGTAAATAAATAATCAACTAAGATTGGTGTGGTAAACTCATTGGTGAAGCCCGGGTCCGTGCAGATTCCCGGATTATGCGACGTTCAGAATGAGACTGTAGAGGAAATTGATTAATTTAGCGACTGTGGTAAAATCGATATTCTGATATCCTTTGAGTTAATTTGGGAAATAGAAACTCAATCAAAATAATGTTCCCATGGTGCCCCAGGTTAATGAGTTAATAATTGCTTGATTCATTGCTTAATTCATTTAATCACGCAATTATAAACCGTTAATCATTCGATGAGCAACAGTCGTCACATTAACTAATACAACATCACGACACAGGCTATAAATACTTGGGAATATACCGTGCTTATATACATATATAAATATACATATACTTTTCCCACATTTTGTTACGTTACAGCCTTATTCTACAATGGATTAAATTAAAAGAAATCCTCAGCAATCTAGACACAATACCCCATAATAACAACAAGAAAACAGGTTTTTAGATTTTTTTTCAAATGTATTAAAAAGAAAAAACAGAAATACCTTACTTACATAAGTATTCAGACCCTTTGCTATGAGACTTGAAAATTGAGCTCAGGTGCATCCTGTTTTCATTGATAATCCTTGAGATGTTTCTCCAATTTGATTGGAGTCCACCTGTGGTAAATTTACACACCTGTCTACATAAGGTTCCACAGTTGACAGTGCATGTCAGGAGCAAAAACCAAGCCATGAAGTCGAAGGAATGGTCCGCAGAGCTCTGAAACAGGATTGTGTTGAGGCACAGATCTGGGGAAGGGTACCAAAACAATTCTGCAGCACTGAAAGTCCCCAAGAACACAGTGGCCTCCATCATTCTTAAATGGAAGAAGTTTGGAACCACAAAGACTCTTCCAAGAGCTGACCGCCCGGCCAAACTTAGCAATCGTGCTCCCGAGTGGCTCAGCAGTCTAAAGCACTGCATCTCAGTGCTAGAGGCGTCACTACAGACACCCTAGTTCGAATCCAGGTTGTATCACAACCGGCAGTGATTGGGAGTCCCGTAGGGCGGCATACAATTGGCCCAACATCGTCCGGTTTTGGCCTGTGTAAATAGACCATCATTGTAAGTAAGAATTTGTTCTTAACTGACTTGCCTAGTTAAATAAAGGTTCATTAAGAAAATGTAATCAAGGGAGAAGGGCCTTGGTCAAGGAGTTGACCAAGAACCTGATGGTCACTTTGACAAAAGCTCTAAAGTTCCTCTGTGGAGATGTGAGAACCTTCCAGAAGGACAACCATCTCTGCAGCACTCCACCAATCAGGCCTTTATGGTAGAGTGGCCAGATGGAAGCCACTCCTCAGGAAAAGGCACATGACAGCCCACTTGGAGTTTGCCAAAAGGCACCTAAAGTCTCTCAGACATTGAGAAACAAGACTCTCTGGTCTGATGAAACCAAGATTGAACTCTTGAATGCCAAGTGTCACTTCTGGAGGAAACAACCTGGCACCATCCCTATGGTAAAGCATGGTGGTGGTAGCATCATGCTGTAGGGATGTTTTTCAGCAGCAGGGACTGGGAGACAAGTCAGGATTGAGGCAAAGGTGAATGGAGCAAAGTACAGAGAGATCCTTGATGAAAACCTGCTCCAGAGCGCTCAGGACCTCAGAAGGTGAAACTTCGCCCCAGTCTAACAGGACAATGACCCTAAGCACACAGACAAGACAACACAGGAGTAGCTTCTGGATAAGTCTCTGAATGTCCTTGAGTGGCCCTGCCAGAGCCTGGACTTAAACCTGATCAAACATCTCTGGAGAGGCCTGAAAATAGCTATGCAAGCAACGCTCCCCATTGAACCTGACAGAGCTTGAGAGGAACTGCAGAGAAGAATGGGGAAGCTCCCCAAATACTGGTGTGCCAAGCTTGTAGCGTCATACCCAAGAAGACCCAAGGCTTCTTTTTTAAATAAGCAAACATTTCTAAAATCCTGTTGGTGCTTTGTCATTATGGGGTATTGAGTGTAGATTGATGAGGAAAAACACAATTTAATACATTTTAGAATAAGGCTGTAACCTAACAAAATGTGGAAAAAGTAAAGGGGTCTGAATACTTTCCGAAGGCACTGTATGTTAATCCAAATCTTAAAAGACCTGTTAACTTCAAATGATATGCCTTTGCTCACAAAGATTAAACAGGACCTGGTTAGCTGGTCTGCCCTGCTAAACTCTCTTTTTGCAGTCAGGATGAATATCCTTCCACCGCTAAATTATCTATTCCAAAATTTATCTGAATCCTTTTTTCAGAAAACAAATGAAGTTTTATTGTCACATACACCGGGTAGGTGCAGTGAAATGTATTTAACAGGATCAGCCATAGAAGTACTGCACCCCTGGAGTAAACTAGGGTTAAGTGCCTTGCTCAAGGGCACATCGACAGATTTTTTCACCTTGTCGGCTCGGGTATTTGAACCAGTACCTTTTTGTTACTGGCCCAACGCCCTCACCGCTAGGCTACATGCCAATATCTCTAAATATATCTGGAACAATAAGAAACCTAGAACAACATTTACCAAGCTAATTAAGACTACGGATTTAGGAGGGGTCTCTTAACCAAATCTGCAACTAGATTATTGGTCTGGTCAAATCAATCACATGATTAATTGGTGCCTAGACAGACACTACTCACTTTGGATTGGGATGAAATCAATAGCATGTCATCCAAGAGCAATAGCTTCCTTACCATTTATTAATAGCTTTGAAAAGATCCAGGCCTCATCTGACAATTCAACAACACATACTACACTCTTAGCTTGGAAAGATTTAAGGAGATACTTGCAGATTCCAGATCATCACTCTGGTCACCGATTACCATTAATCCTGACCCCCCCCCCCCCCCCCCCCCTCCAAATAAGGAGTATTGGACTTCTGGACTGGAAGACCTTAACACCTTTATTTAGGTGTATTTTGACTTACCCAACAAATATGTTTTAAGTACCTACAACTTAAACACTTCATAAAGGGTCAGAAGAAAGTGGATAAACTATGTTTTCAAATGACTGAAGTTGAAAAACTATTTACAAATCCTACTGTTCGGAGAGGTTTATATTCTATTTTATTGAACAGAAGTGCCTCATCCTATGCTGCATTGAGACATGTTTGGGAGAGAGACATGTATTCGGTGAGGAAGACTGGACTTCTATCTGTGAAAGGGTCTACACCAAATGCACCTCCATAAGCATACATTTCAAATTGTTTCATAGAACCTACTTTACACCTGTCCACCTTCACAGAATGTATTCCAATGCATTACATTCATGTTTCAAATGTAAACAGGATACTAGCACAGAATCTAGTCTTATTGGAATTATATTCATTTACACATCCAGAATATCTTGGGTAGACAATTTGCTCTTTCACCAAATGTATATTTACTCTACTTTGATTGTAATGTTGTGTTTGACTTCTGTTCAATACCCTTGTTTATTTAGCCAGAAAATGTATATTGTTATTGCGGTCCACACCTGAAGTACCATCTGTGAGGATGTGGCTTTCTCAGGCTTCTGCTATTCTACCCCTAGAGAAACGTACCTTTGATTTACACCAGAAGTCTGATACATTTAGGTAAATCTGGTCTCCATTGTGGTCCTATGTAGAAAACCTCCCATTTATGACCCATATTATAATTGTGATGTTTTTCTTTTACGACTGCCTTTTTGTATAGCGTTTTGCTGTATCCTAATTCCTTTTATTGGACTTAGTCTGTGTGGTGGACTGTGTTTGGTTGACTATGTAACCCCTGTAAAAAGAATAAAAAAAAGAATAAAAAAAAGATTACAACCAAAAAATGAATACAAAATAAAGAAGGGGAGAGCTGGCTTTTTCCTCTATGGACAGAGGGTAGCCTTGTGGTTAGAACGTTGGACTAGTAACTGAAAGGTTGCAAGATTGAATCCCTGAGCTGACAAGGTAAAAATCTGTCGTTCTGCCCCTGAACAAGGCAGTTAACCCACTGTTCCTAGGCCGTCATTGAAAATAAGAATTTGTTCTTAACTGACCTGCCTAGTTAAATAAAGGTAAAAAAAAAGATGGATGGATGGATGGATGGATGGATGGATGGAGGGATAGAGAGTTAGATGGATAAAGGGATAGACTGTATGGCAACCGTAAGGCGCTACAGAGGGTAGTGCGTACGGCCCAGTATATCACTGGGGACAAGCTTCCTGCCATTGAGGACCTATATACTAGGTGGTGTCAGAGAGAGGCCCAAAAGATTGTCGAAGACCCAAGTCATAGACTGTTCTCTCTTCAACCGCACGGCAAGCGGTACCAGAGCGCCAAGTCTAGGTCCTAAAGGCTCCTTAACAGCTTCTACTCCCCATGCCATAAGACTGCTGAACAATTAATCAAATGGCAACCCGCACTATTTACATTGACCCCCCCCCCCCCACCCCTTTTGTTTTTACACTGCTGCTCCTCGCTGTCTATCATCTATGCATAGTCACTTTACCCCTACCTACACATAAAAATTACCTTGACTAACCTGTACCCCCACACATTGACTCCCGTATATAGCCTCGTTATTTCTATTTTATTGTGTTACTTTTTATTTTATACTTTAGTGTATTTAACTCTATTTCTTGAACTGCATTGTTGGTTAAGGGCTTGTATGTAAGCATTTCACGGCAAGGTCTACACCTGTTGTATTCGGCGCATGTGACAAATACAATTTGATTAGATTTTTTTGTTGTTGTTATCAGAGGTGACTTTGTAACTGCATTCCCAAGGCCTAACTCAGGGCGGTGTGAGTGTGAGTGTGAGTGTGTGAGTGAGTGTGTGTGTCGCCTGGGAGGCTGCAAATTGTGCTGACAGGCCAAAATGCCCATCACTTGACAGAATCTGCCGTAGGGCCCCAACCAACACAGAATGGAGGCTGGTTGAGCTCATTATAAATCTCCCTCTCTTGACACCGATACCAGGGATAACATTTTAGGTTCATGGCTGTCTGTTTAATGTATTTCACTTCCTGTATTGTACAGTCCTTAATAAGGTAACTCTAAATGAAGTAATTTAGCAACAAAATCCCTGACCGTTTTTGTGGTATTCGATCACACTCATACCCTTGACCATTCTCAATCTCTAGTCAAATTACTTATGACTACTTGCGTGCTTTTATTATAAGAAAATTAAAAAGTATAAATTACTTGAGGCTTTTTTGAGACCTGGTGTGGGAAGTCTGCTGTATGAAAACTTCCAGACTATGACATTTTCATTGACCTCGTCAACCAACATCCTCCAATGGTCCTCTTCAGAAGATATGGTACCAGTCAAAAGTTTGGACACGCCTACTCATTCAAGGGTTTTTCTTTATTTTTACTATTTTCTACATTGTAGAATAATAATGAAGACATCAAAACTATGAAATAACACATAGAATCGTGCAGTAACCAAAAAAAGTGTTAAACAAATCAAAATATATTTTATATTTGAGATACTTCAAACTAGCCACACCTTGCATTGATGACAACTTTGCACACACTTGGCATTCTCTCAACCAGCTTCATGAGGTAGACACCTGGAATGCATTTCAATTAACGGGTGTGCCTTGTTCAAAGTTAACTGGTGGAATTTCCTTCTTAATGTGTTCGAGCCAATCAAGTGCAGTCGCAAAAAACATCAAGTGCTATGATGAAACTGCCACAGGAAAGGAAGACCCAGAGTTACCTCTGCTGCTTAGAATAAGTTCATTAGAGTTACCAGCCTTAGAAATTGCAGGCCAAATAAATGCTTCACAGAATTCAAGTAACAGACACATCTCAACATCAACTGTTCAGAGGAGACTGCGTGAATCAGGCCTTGAATTGATGCAACAAAAAAAACACTACTAAAGGACACCAATAAGAAGAAGAGACTTGCTTGGGCCAAGAAACACAAGCAATTGACATTGGATCGGTAAAAATCTGTCCTTGGTCTGATGAGTAAAAATTTGAGATTTTTGGTTCCAACTGCCGTGTCTTTGTGAGATGCAGAGTAGGTGAAAGGATGATCTCTGCATACGTGGTTCCCACCGTGAAGCATGGAGGAGGAGGTGTGATGGCGTGGTGGTGCTTTGCTGGTGACACTGTCTGTGATTTATTTAGAGTTCAAGGCACACTTAACCAGCATGGCTACCACAGCATTCTGCAGCGATACGCCATCCCATCTGGTTTGAGTTAAGTGGGACTATCACTTGTTTTTCAAGAGGACAATGACCCAAAACACATTTGACCAAGAAGGAGAGTGATGGAGTGCTGCATCAGATGACGTGGCCTCAACAATCACCTGACCTCACCCCAATTGAGATGGTTTGGGATGAGTTGGACCGCAGAGTGAAGGAAAAGCAGCCAACTTGTGCTCAGCATATGTGGGAACTCCTTCAAGACTGTTGGAAAAGCATTCTTCATGAAGCTGGTTGAGAGAATGCCAAAAGTGTGCAGAGCTGTAATCAAGGCAAAGGGTGCCTACTTTGAAGAATCTAAAATCTAAAATATATTTTGATTTGTGTAACACTTTTTTGGTTACTACATGATTCCATTATGTGTTATTTCATAGTTTTGATGTCTTCACTATTATACTACAATGTTGAAAATACCAAAAAATTAAGAAAAACCCTTGAATGAATAGGTGTGTCCAAACTTTTGACTGGTATTGTACATCTGTGTTAACGTGAAGTCAATTTCCTCTCATTACTATATTGCACTATTATATCTATCCAATATCCATTAATTTAATGCAAGTTCTTTCCTAGAGACATAAATCATACAGTACCTTTCTCATAAGCCACAAAAAAACGATTTTCTCAGATGGAAATTAAAGAACATTTTCTATTCCCTTTCAGTTCATATCTAAAGGTAATTCTTCAAACGGGGAGAAGCACATTTACGGAAAGTGCAGCCGTGGCCTGAAACGGTCCCATAATGGTTAAATGAAAGTTAAACTAATAAAGAGCAGTGGCTCTTGATAGATGTGCTGGAACACGACTCACAGGCTCTTCAATAGAAACAGAGGGTGGGAGGGAAAGAGAGAGCGAAATGATTGAGAGGGTGGGAGGGCGAGACAAAGAGACCAAGAGAGAGAGTCCAACTCTGTAAACAACATAGAGAAAACACAAAGATAGAGAGAAAAAAAAGCGAGAGGGAGGGACCAACTCGGTAAACAACATGGGGAAAACACACTTCAATTTAAAGTGCTGTAATCATCTGTTGTTTTAGGAGTGAACAGAGGAGAGAAAAAAAAATGATTAAAAAATCTATCTGTGATTTAGGACATTGATCTATGACAGAGGCAGTTTGGAAAATAGCATTGCTTTATTTGTGTGTGTGCATGTGTCTGTGTGTGTGTGTGCATGTGTCTGTGTGTGTGTATGTGCATGTGTCTGTGTGTGTGTGTGTGTGTGCATGTGTCTGTGTGTGCGTGTGTGTGTGTGTGTGTGTGTGTCTGTACGTGTGCGTGCATGTGTCTGTGTGTGTGTGTGCATGTGTCTGTGTGTGTGTGTGTGTGTGTGTGCATGTGTCTGTGTGCGTGTGTGCATGTGTCTGTGTGTGTGTGTGCATGTGTATTTGTGTGTGTGTGTGCATGTGTCTGTGTGTGCATGTGTGTGTGCGTGTGCGTGTGTGTGTATGTGTCTGTATGTGAGTGTGCATGTGTGTGTGTGTTTGTGTGCGTTAGTTCAACACATTTCAAACCCATACATACTATTGTTTTATACAGATTATCTTTTTAACAGTCTATTGTTGCACGGAGGCAATATTAAGACAACAACCCACCCAGGTCGTTCTTGAAAACACTCAGCTTTACCTCATTTAAACAGCAGTGTGGTAGCGAAGGTAGCTCAGCTGCATAGAAATGAAAAGTTGTGTTACCTGCTCTGCTATGACCTGCGCCAGCCTCTGTGAGCAGAGACGGAGACAGTGTAATGTTCTGCTTCAGCGAGCCAACACCATTTTCCAAGACGAGGTTGAGAAGGCGAGCGAGGAAATACAATGGAAATAAGACCGGAGGGGAAGGAAGGGAAGATAGAGGGATTCAAGTTCGTGCAGCGTGGGTCTAATTCAAAGTTTGCATCGGAGCAAAGAACAATCTACAGAAGATGGATGTCATTTCATAACCGCAGTTACACACACACGCCATCAATGTCCGTTAGCAAAAATGTTTGCAGATATGGATACCTACAGTATCTTTGAGAATAGTGGCACTATAAAGATTTTAAAGGTGATAGCTAAAAGTAAGTAGTTGTCAGGCTAGGAAACTTCCACATTAAGCTCTTAAATTGAATAAAACTGACAATCAGAATCAGGGGGGTCTGAAACCAAAGTCCCCACTTAGCCCCAGGGACATTCTCATTCTCCCGATGAATCTTCAAAGCTATCCCAAAGGCCCAAACATTGAAGTCATTTAAATCTCTCTTCTCTTTCTAAAAGCCTTCAAAGCAACTAATTAAGGGACGGAGAGAAGTCTCTAATTGGATATTTTGGTGTGTTTTGAGAGTTTTTCTGTGACTAGACAACGAGGAAATGGAGAGGGATGAATATAGAATTTTTGAATAAAGGATGGGGAGGGTGGAGAGACGGATTGGATCTGTCAACGAGAACAAGCAATTAAATACCACTACCACTGTTTACAATACCATTCATATAAAAGTTTTTCCTTGTGAGAAACGGAAAGTTGTGTTCTCTGATAAGTCCCAAACGGAAAGCCTATTTCTGATATCTATAAGCTTCTCTAGCTAGATCTAGCTACATTATAATACCATACCGCTGTGATTTTAAAGAAATTAGCTTTGAGAGAGATGCAGACTGAGTGAAAAGGGAAAGTTCAGCTGACAGTGGGGAAATAGCAACGTCTTCATCAAAGGCAGAAAATGAATTCAGAAGGCAACGCTTGAGAGATGCTCGAGACAGCTGCGTAGGCTCAATTAAAGCTTAAAATAGTCTTCTGCACGTGGTTCTCACAGGTTGAAACAAGAGAACAGGCCTAAGGACCTCACCCAATTAAGGTGCAGGGCTCTTACAGTTGATTGCTGAGGTGTGTGTGTGTGCGTGCATGTGTAATGGAAGGGCGTTATGTGCAACTTCCTCTCAGTACAAACACCAACCTCTCACTCCAAGAGAACCAGAACCCTCTCCTTACTCCTCCTCAATCTCTGACTGGATGACCACACACCATAGCAGTCATCTTGATGATACATCAAGTCTGCTTCTATTTTGATTCTAGAAACAAACAGCAGAGTCCCTAGAGAAATCCCAGATCATGGAGAGGTTGCTAAAAGCATCTTAACACAACAGAGTACAGAGTATACAGTACCTGCCAAGATTAGCCAACCCCAAAAGAACATTTTAAAATAAAGGGAAAGAGGTTAGACTTTGTTGTCTGTTGGTATTGTCTGAGAGCTCCCAAAAATAAAAATATCAATGCATAAATGATGGTAAGGTGGTCCTGTATAAATAGGTTATGGAATAATGGAAGTGCTTTAGAGCAGCCCGTATGAGGACCTATAGCGTTTCACAGTTAAAAAATGTGTTCAGTAGCTTTTTTAAGAGGAACTAGTGCAATCGTTCCGTTGCAGTCTGTTCAGATGTATCCTGGGAGGGAATTCTGCCCTCTATAGTCTGTTTTGTGCAATTGTTACCTTTATTTAACTAGGCAAGTCAGTTAAGAACAAATTCTTATTTTCAATGACAGCCTAGGAACAGTGGGTTAACTGCCTGTTCAGGGGCAGAATGACAGATTTGTACCTTGTCAGCTCGAGGATTTGAACTTGCAACCTTTCGGTTACTAGTAAAACAATGATGAGAGACAGTTGAAGGTTCCTTCGAAAAATACATTCTAAATAAATGCATTGAATATAAAGTACTTTCTCAGTTCTCATGTATTAAAATCTATTTTACTAATGGGGTTTCTAAAACCAGTTGATCATTCATCTCATTCATCAGTTTCAACATGATGCATGTTTTTGTTGTCTATTTGCTCTGGCAAAGAGATTCTTATCTGATAAATAACTCATGTTTGATTTTGGTGTTTTCTGTGGGTTTTTTCTTTGAGAGCTGGGTCGTGTTCATTAGGGTACAATGTAGCAAAGCTTTGTGCAACTGAATTTTTTTTTTGCATTTCTTATTGAACAAGTTCAGGTAGTTCCTGTTCCAGTCCGTTTTTCTTCAGTTTGGCGCCTAAAGAACTAGATCCAGTTGTTGCTCTGGTTTGAGTGGTGGCCGAGGGCTGGATAACTGTCTGCTCTCTGTGCCCTGGCCCTGACCCACCCATCTGATCCCAATGCGGGATGCCGCTGATGAGACTGGCTGCTTCACGCTCGCCCTTGAGCCTCTCAAATCCCTGGTTCTCTCCCTTCCCGTCTCCTGCTCAATTTTTGTGTCAGCCTTTTCCCTTATATTAATCTGTATAAATATATAACATTTTCGATGTTTACTTTTTTGTTTAAATCATTTATTTAAAAAGAAGTCACACATCATTATTGACTCTGAATATTATTCAGTTATTCTTTCTTTAGATGTGGTCTTCACTCTGTTTACTATATCTCACCATCTCTGTTTTTCTACATCACTCACTGTCTTTCTACATGAGCCTATTCACACGCTCTCTCAGTGTCCCTCCTTCTGGGCCATTCAGTCAGGTCTGACTGGTCTGTCATCCCCAACGACTGCATTACGGAACAGATATCTGTGTTGCAGTTCTCTGACATTTGCCTCAGAAATGTGCTTAGCTCTGGGACAGGAGCAGCACAGCATCTAGTGGTGCCATGGCTGTATTGCCACCACTTCACTGTGCCACAAACGGAGAGGAGTACTGAATCGGCTAACCACGGGCATAACTTAGCAGTTTTACTACAAGCGGACTATTACAGTTCTCATGAATAGTTTAAGTCAAATGCTTTATTATCTAAATGTTGAATGTGCTTGGGCGACAGAGAAAAACAAAATGGTGCAGTTTGAGGCCATGTGGCGGAGAGTGATGCAGGCGCTAGAAATGGAGGTGTGAACAGGTGGGTCCGAGCAGGGGTGATGATGTGGATGTTGTGTGCATCTATCTGTATGTTGTCGTTTGTATGTGGATGTTTTGTATTGTTAAAAGAAAATCTAATCAAATCTTACCCCCCCACAAAAAATGAATAGTTTAAATCAGTGTTGGAAATAAAACTGTAATGTTTATTTCAGTATGCCAGTTATTTGACATTATGCCATGTACAGGAGATTGGTGGCACCTTAATTGCGGAGGGTGGGTTCATGGTAATGGCTGGAGCGGAATCAGTGGAATGATATCAAATACATCAAATGTGTTTGATGTCATTCCATTTGCGCCGTTCCAGCTATTATTATGAGCCGTCCTCCCCTCAACAGCTTAACATCTCAAACCCCTGCCATCAAAGTACATTTTCCAATCCGCAAAAAGACCTGCAACTTCATAGTTAAAAGTACACAATACCAAACAGATCAAAGCCAAGAACACATCAATGCACACCTTGAAAATATCAGAAGAAAATGAAGTGGTAAACAACCCGATGGACTAAATTTAGGCTCGGAGAGCAAACACAGGCAGGCAGCTACATCCAGTAGATTCATTCCTTCAGGGAAAAGGAGAGGAGTTTTCAGGGGTCCTGGAGTAGGTTACTACCCAGATAGGTCAATCAGGGCGATGCTGAAATATATTAAAACCATCTCCATGCTCATACTCCTTTTGATGTCCGACAGTGTGAAACTTCACTGACATAGCACTTCAATCTCCTGACCCGTGAAAGTGTAGCACAGCACAGCTCTTAAAATGGTGTGTGTCTAGTGTGCATGTGTGTGTGCCCATTTAGTGTGTGTGTCTGGGAGATGTGAACCGGTGCTGTTAAGGTATCAGCATGCTTCGGTTCGGCTGGCGGCTAGCTGAACTCGGCTACGCGAACCTGAACAAGTGTGCTCGTATTACTCCCTTAAAAGATGGTCGCTTGAAAAAAAGGGGGGGGGGGAGTGGCAATATTACCCTGGGACAGTAGAGGGCGATGAACTGGTAATAGCCTTCTACGGCCAAACAAGGACGCGACGACACACTAACAAGGAAGACACGCGGGAGAGTAAAATAAGAGTGCACAGAGAGAGACACTTAACAGGCGAGAAAAATTATTAGTTTTACCTAGCAACTCATAACCTGGCTGTACATACAACTCTCGCTGTGGGAGAGTCCTGGAGAATACATTCGGCATCATGGCAGAAAGGATGAGGATTCTTGGTTGTCCAATTGAGTGTCCCCCTGTACCCCTGCATCTTTTTTTTATGGGGCACTGTTGTTTTATTAAAAAGTTGAATGTAATGGTCTATCCTTGTAGGCTATGTAGCAATGTCACATAGATCATTTTATTTCATTTTAGACAAAGTCTTTTCATTGTTAAAATAGGGCTATATACAGTATATCTTTTTTTTATGAATACCCTCCCAATTAATCAAATACGAATGTCCGTTCGGATATTCATGTCCATCCCTATGCCAGACGAAGGCCAACAAAATACATTTTCCAACACAAAACTGGAGAGCTTCAGACATACATAACGGCACTTCTACTTGACAGTTGGTCTTGATTTCTGTATATATGGGCTATTGTTGTAATTTGACAGTTTACCTCAACCAACATCAGCCATGTCAATTGACTGGATATAGAAAATCTAAATATTGGAATGTTCAACAAAGAAAGTCAATACATGGATGTTGTCTTAAGCATTAGGCTGGGAATGATAAATTGGCTACTACAGTAAATGCAAACCGTTTAATCCTTTCCTTCAGTTAGGATATTCCTGCATGTTTGTCTTGAAACCTAGAACAACCAATCAATCAAGCGCAGCGACAGTCTCATGCTAATAATGCCTGTCGCCCCACAGCCAATCTATGTCCTTGACTCAAGTCAGATGCTCGGGAAGAGGCAGAGCCAACGGACATGACCTCTCCGCCTCTGAAACCATGGCAACTGAGAGACGGGTCTGTCGCACGGTAGCAGTTGAAAGAGCAGCACGGACCTACGCCTCTGAGGTAAGGCTGCTCCGGCCTACTGGGACCTGACCACATAGAAGTAGATTTACCATCTAGATCTATAGTCAAGTTACCTCTATTTGGTATATGTCTAGAATTATATTTCTATGTCTGACCACAATGCTGTTCAGTAAGGAACGACGACTCCTCTAATAGTCGTCTATCTTACATTAGATTTGCAATCATTGCTATGGAGTATGGATTACATACTGTGCTTTAAATATTTAGTCTTCATCAGGAAGGACTGCATAAGAGGTATGGAAAATATCTAGTTGGATGAACGTTGGATAAAACACACACACTTTTTCCCACAGTGAATGCAAAAACAACAGAAGGGCCTATTTCTGTCCTCTCTGCCTGCTCTTACATTATGAATACATTCTGAACATGAAAACATCAACATCAACTCCCCTCCATGTTTTATTGGTCACGTGACTGCCTCATGCCACCTTGATTGGTCCTAAACCTTGCTAAGTGAGAAGGGTGCTGTGATGAAGCATTAACCTGATTTGGTAAATGGAACATGTGCTCATCCAGAAGCAGCACTCCTGGTGGCCGGGGACTTTAATGCAGGCAAACTTAAATCTGTTTTGACTAATTTCTATCAGCATGTCATAAGTGCAACCAGAGGAAAAAAACCTCTAGACCACCTTTACGCCACACACAGAGACGCATACAAAGCTCTCCTTTGCCCTCCATTTGGCAAATCTGACCAGAATTCTATCCTCCTGATTCCTGCTTACAAGCAAAAACTAAAGCAGGAGTACCAGTGACTCGCTCAATACGGAAGTGGTCAGATGATGCGGATGCTACGCTACAGGACTGTTTTTCTAGCACAGACTGGAATATGTTTTGTGATTCATCCAATGGCATTGAGGAGTATGCCACCTCAGTCACCGGCTTCATCAATAAGTCCATTAACGACGTCGTCCCCACAGTGTCCGTACGTACATATCCAAACCAGAAGCCATGGATTCCAGGCAACATCCGCACTGAGCTAAAGGCTAGAGCTGCCGCTTTCGAAGAGCGGGACACTAATCCGGAGGCTTATAAGAAATCCCGCTATGCCCTCAGACAAACCATCAAACAGGCAAAGCATCAATAAAGGACTAAGATTGAATCCTACTACACCGGCTCTGAAGCTTGTCGTATGTGGCAGGAATTGCAAACTATTACAGACTACAAAGGGAAACCCAGCCGCGAGCTGCCCAGTGACGCAAGCCTACCAGACGAGCTAAATGCCTTTTATGCTCGCTTCGAGGCAAGCAAAACCGAAGAATGCATGAGAGCACCAGCTGTTCCGGACAACTGTGTGATCACGCTCTCCGCAGCCGATATGAGCAAGACCTTTAAACAGGTCAATATTCACAAGGTCGCAGGGCCAGACGGATTTGCAGGGTGTGTACTCAGAGAATGCACAGACCAACTGGCAAGTGTCTCTTCAAGCCAACCACCATAGTCCCTGTGCCCAAGAATGTGAAGGTAACCTGTCTAAATGACTACCGCCCCATAGCTCTCATGTCGGTAGCCATGAAGTGCTTTGAAAGGCTGGTCATGGCTCACATCAACACCATCGTCCCAGAAACCCTAGACCCACTCCAATTCACATACCATCCCAACAGATCCACAGATGATGCAATAGCAATCCACACTGTCCTCTCCCACCTGGACAAAAGGAACACCTATGTGAGAATGCTGTTCATTGACTACAGCTCAGCGTTCAACACCATAGTGCCCAAAAAGCTCATCACTAAGCTAAGGACCCTGGGACTAAACACCTCCCTCTGCAACTGGCTCCTGGTCTTCCTGACCCCAGGTGATAAGGGTAGGCAACAACACATCTGCCCTGCTGATCCTCAACACCATGGCCCCTCAGGGGTGAGTGCTTAGTCTCGTCCTGTACTCCCTGTTCATGATGATGAAAGAAATAAAAGCTGAAATAAATCGTTCTCTCTACTATTATTCTGACATTTCACATTCATGAAATAAAGTGGTGATCCTAACTGACCTAAGACAGGGAATTTTTATTTGGATTAAATGTCAGGAATTGTGAAAAACTGAGTTTAAATGTATTTGGCTTAGGTGTATGTAAACTTCCGACTTCAACTGCAGTGAGAAAATATGTTTGGAACATCAAATTGCAATATTGAATCACAATACACATGGAATCGTGAGAATCACAATACAGTATTGTGATAATATTGTATTGTGAAGTCCATGGCAATTCCTAGAACCATAAAAAAAACACTACAGAGACAGGTCATAACGTAAGGCCTGTAACACCCAACGACGGAATATTGTGTCAACTAACTGGTACAGCCTTGTATTGTACCATACTAGAAATACAGAGGACCATTGTCTATGTGTGACCCTACATCACACCCCATTTATTCAGACACTGAACAACACGTAGGCTACTGTATATGGTTAGTTTCGTTCATCAACACAAAGATAACTTTTTTTGCCACGTGTTGAATGTGTAACGAGGCAGAGCTCGGTTTGTTGTTTTGAAAGTTTTGAAAGTCTCTGAAAAAGTGTTCTATTGACAAACTTTGGTTACTACCTACCTTTTGAATGTGGATCGCTCAACGCGGTTAGCCTCAGCTGCTGGGACCGCTATATCTGTCCAGGGATCCTTCCAACCAAAAGTTTGAAGAGCTGCTTGACGTACCAGATAGCCTAGCTGCTAACTAGCTATCAAGCTAGCAATGTTTCCTTGTCGGCTTGAACACTGCCCATGACGTAGTTACCCCTTGTGGCTGGGACTGCGGATTGTCTGTCTAAATCCCTGCTGTTTGTTGCTGTTTAAATCTGCCCTGCGACCTGCCCTGTCTAGAACTGCATGGATAACCAGCGTTAGCCTACGTTGCTACCATGGCATCCAAAGCCAAAGGTGGGAGTCATGGAGAGGACAGTGTTTCTCTATCACAGATGAAGGAGCGTTTAATTGAAAAAAAAGTGATCTACAAGCAGTTGTTACAACAACAGGGAAATAGCTTCAAGAACTTTGTCCAAATACTGACGGACTCAACAAACAAAAAAAAGATCTGACCAGAGGTCCAGGACCTTAAGAACAGTTTGCAGTTCTCCCAGGGAGAGGTGTATGTCCTACCATCACTGTAGTCTCCACATGAGAACTGGGCCGAGTCTGAAGAGAAAGTAAGAAAGACTATCACTGAAAAGCTGCAAATGGAAGCCTGGGAGGAATGAGAGAGCCAAACCTCAGGGTCAGTAGGTTCATCGCAACATCCCTTTCCCACACACACACACACACACACACACACACACACACACACACACACACACACACACACACACACACACACACACACACACACACACACACACACACACACACACTTATTTTGTCTCCAATGAGCTACCAAGGAAAGGGCTAAGAATAGCCCAAATGAATATATGTAGCCATAAAAATAAGTTTCATGAAATCAATAACTTCCTAACATCGGATAACATTCATATACTGGCAATCTCTGAAACGCACTTAGATAATTCCTTTGATGATACAGCAGTAGCAATACAGGGATATAACATCTACAGAAAAGACAGGAATGGGGGAGGCATTTGTTTACACATTCCATACCATAATGACATAGTGAAAACATATTTTAAGAACTTTTTGCAAATTTATTGAAAATTAAATACAGAAATATCTAATTTCCAAAACGTATTCCCGGCAACGCACAGTATTATACAGAGCCATGATCGCATGGAACTCCCTTCCATCTCCAATTGCTCAAGCAAATAGCAAAATTACCTTTAAGAAACAGATTTAAAAACTACTCATGGAATGGCAGGGACTGTGGGGACACACACTAACACACACATTATTTTATAGTTGTATTGATTGAATTATTTTTTAGTTGCATTGTTTGCATATCGTTGCAGGTTAAATGTGTGACGTTCCTTGTATCAGTGTTTTGTGTTTTTTTTGTGTACCCCAGGAAGAGTAGCTGCTGCTTCTACAAACACTAATGGGATCCAAATAAACAAATAAATAACTGAATTTAAATTTGTTAACATTTTGACATATTATCAAAACTTTGATCACAAGTAAATTCATGCACTGAATAATTGGTTATCTTAAAAAACTTTTGGGATCCACTGATCTTGGAATGATAGAACTCTATTCCACATCAGGTAACTGACGCAAGCAGTAGAATCAGGACTGTGAAGCAACACAAACATAGGCACAGACACACACACACACATGATAACATACACACTATACAAACACGTACACATGGACTTTGTGTTGTAGATATGTGGTAGTGGAGTAGGGGCTTGAGGGTACACACTTTGTGTGTTGTGAAATATGTTATGAATGTATTGTAATGCTTTTTAAATTGTATAACTGCTTAAATTTTGCCGGACCCCAGGAAGAGTAGCTGCTGAATGGGGATCCATAATAAATACAAATACAACTTTTAGGATTATTCCATTTGTTCATTTGTGTCAGGCAAGCTTTTTGCAACATAGCCTGCTCATCATACTATGACTTGATATTTACATTGCTGCAGTACTCTGCATAAGTCCAATTCTAAAGTACAGGGTGTGAAGGATTCAAATGTGCAGCTTTCTGGTTGAACGTACCCAGTGCCCACCATTCCTCAGTGCCACTGCCAGCTGTGTTGCACTTTATATCCTCCATCCTACGTACAGGGAGATCCTGGAGTGTTTCACACACAAACACACACACACACACAAAGCCCATGATGATGTGACTGTAATGCGTGTATATGGGAAGCGGCGGGTGAACTCTGCGTAATGGTCCAACGGCGCATCTCCCTCACTCCATACGGCGTTGGCCCACTCCATGGCTTTGCCTGAGAGGCAGGAGACAAGGGCGGAGACACTCTCACGCCCCGAAGGAGCTGGGTGGACGGTCGCCAGGTAGAGCTCCAGCTGTAGTAGAAACCCCTGGCATCCGGCAGCCATCCCATCATACTCCCTCAGGGGCGCGAGTCGAATCCCGCTGGGACCAGGTGAAAGAGGGGTGGACAGTGGGACCTGTTGTAGTGGGGCTGGTGGAGGCGCTGAAAAACCTTCTCCTTTCTCCCAACGATCCATAGTCTGCAGCACGCGATCCATGGCTGTGCCCAGACGTTGCAACATGGTCGGGGGCTGCTGAACGCGCTCCTCCACTGGAACTGGGAGGGCGTCTGCTTCTGCTGACTCCATTCTTGAGGTGAGTGATTCTGTAATGCGTGTATATGGGAGGCGAAGTCAAGTGCAGGAGAGCTGAGTATAATAAACAGGTGCAATTTAATACCGGTTACCAAACGACAGCACATAACACATACAAGTGCCAAAAACACGGTCTAAAACAAAAGTGCAACGCCTGACAATCATCCACGTAACAAAATAACAATCACTCACAAATACAACATGGGGAAAAGAGGGTTAAAACCTCTTACATCTACACGTTCCGCTAGCGGAACGTCTGCTCCAATATCCAATGATGGGCGGGGCGCGAAATTCAAACTCCTCTAAATCCGAAAACTTACACTTTTCAAACATATGACTATGTTACAGCTATTTAAAGACAAGACTCTCCTTTATCTAACCAAACTGTCCGATTTCAAAAAGGCTTTACAGCGAAAGCAAAACATTAGATTATGTCAGCAGAGTACCCAGCCAGGAATAATCACACAGCCATTTTTCAAGCTAGCATATCATGTCACATAAACCCAAACCATATCTAAATGCAGCACTAACCTTTGATGATCTTCATCAGATGACACACCTAGGACATTGTGTTATACAATACATGCATGTCTGTTCAATCAAGTTCATATTTATATCAAAAACCAGCTTTTTACATTAGCATGTGACGTTCAGAACTAGCATTCCCACCGAACACTTCCGGTGATTTTACTAAATTACTTACGATAAACGTTCACAAAAAGCATAACAATTATTTTAAGAATTATAGATACAGAACTCCTCTATGCACTCGATATGTCCGATTTTAAAATAGCTTTTCGGATGAAGCACATTTTGCAATAATGTAAGTACATAGCCCGGCGTTACAGGGCTAGCTATTTAGACACCCACCCAGTGTAGCCTTCACCAAAATCACATTTCCTATAAGAAAAATGTTCTTACCTTGCTTGTTCTTCATCAGAATACACTGCCAGGACTTCTACTTCAATAACAAATGTAGGTTTGGTCCCAAATAATCCATCGTTATATCCAAACAGCGACGTTTTGTTCGTGCGTTCTAGACACTATCCCAACGCTAAATCTCGGCCACGAGCATGACGCAAAATATGACAAAAAATTTCGAAATATTCCATTACCGTACTTCGAAGCATGTCAACCGCTGTTTAAAACCAATATTTATGCAATTTATCTCGTAGAGAAGCGATAATATTCCGACCGGGAATCTGCCTGTCTGTAAACTGAGGAAAAAACCGAAAGCCGGGGGCGGGGCGTGTCACGCGCCTAAGGCTTAGTCCATTGACTGACCACTCAGCTTTTGCTCTCGTGTGCTTCAGCCAGGGCTTTGAATGACATCATTCCTGTTTTTCCCGGGCTGTGAGACTCCATTGTTGACGTGAGAAGTGTCACGTAAGAGCAGAGATCCTTTGTAAACGATAGAGAGAATCAAGAAGGGCAAGAAATGTTCAGACAGGGTACTTCCTGAACAGAAGCATCTCAGGTTTTTGCCTGCCATAGGAGTTCTGTTATACTCACAGACACCATTCAAACAGTTTCAGAAACTTTGGAGTGTTTTCTCTCCAAAGCTAATAATTATATGCATATTCCAGTTTCTGGGCAGGACTAATAATCAGATTAAATCGGGTACGTTTTTTATCCAGCCGTGAAATTACTGCCCCCTAGATGTAAGAGGTTAAATAATAAACAAGTGATTGGTGAGTGAAGCCAGGTGTGATAAGACAAAGACAGAACAAATGGAAAATGAAAAGTGGATCGGCGGTGGCTAGAAAGCCGGTGACGTCGACCGCCGACCGAACAAGGAGAGGGACCGACTACGGCGGAAGTCGTGACAGTGACAGATGCTCAACAATCCTGGCTGCCTGGAGCCAGCTCAACTTTCTGCCTACAGCCAGATCACTACCATTCCAGTGAAGGCATTGGTCTTATGTCGAAGAGACATCACTGCAGCTGTACAACTCTAGTTCTTCATATGAGTAGTTTGACAATTAGTCTTCCATATGCTGGGCTCCTGAAAAGACATCAAGCTTGGAACTTGGGATCAATTCCATTTGAACTCAGTTAAGTCAAATGTTGAAATGGAATTGATCAAGGGCGCTCATTCACACTCTGACTACTGAGATCATAGATAGAGAATGAGAATTTGGAATGTTTTCTATTTCACTGCGTTCAGTTTTTGCATAAAGCTTTTCCACCTGAGTAAGGCACATGTATACATTGAACAGTATACAGAGGAATAAGCTCCATGTTTACTGCCACGGTGAAAATATAATACGAAAAACAGATCGCAATATATAGTATTTACTGCTTAACATTTTATTGCCATTTTGCAAATTCATTTGTCTTATCCTAAATTAGAGAAAATAAATCTACAATTCTCTCAGTTGAGGTTTTCAGAGGGCATGCAAAGGGCTTGATTGCAGATATTTCATAAACTGAGAGAAATATCTCCCTTTAATTGTTTGTGTGTGTGTGTTTAGTCATTTTAGAAAGTGTAGGAAAAGACTAGAACATATGTAGACTTCCAGAAACAAATTTAGCAAGGACCTCAGCTGATGAGTAGGGCCAGGAGATTCCTATCCTAAGGGATAAGGCCAGAATGAGAGGCATTTGATATGATTTTAATGAGCCTTCACCACACAGAGAATGATCAGCATCAGAGAGGATTACAGTTTGAAAGCAGTATTATGTATTGACAATAGGATTTTCCTCACCACAGAGGATAAGCTGGAGCCCAATAATGACATAATTAATCGTTTTAAATGCATTGCCTTCCCCCCCCCCCCCCCCCCCAGAGACTAATTCCTCAGTATGGACTTCTGGCAGGGATGCAGCCAATACCATAAATCAATATTTTCATTAAGGCCAGTTGACCATCCTCACATTATGACCATCCTCACATGATGAATTGCTATGTCTTGGCGTTAGTGCAGGTTCTGTGGCCAGCAAGAGATGAGAAGACAAAGTAGGATGAGAAGAATACAGAGTGAACGAGAGAGGCACAGAAAAATACAGATTTTTGTTCTGTTGCAAAATGTTTAGCTGCAGTGTGCCGTACTGAACGGGACCCAGGAGAAGATGAATAGTGTCAGGGCAACGCTCAATGTGGCTCAATAGGAAGACCAGTCGATATGCTTCTCATCACGCATGGATTAGTCCTAATCATTAGCCAAGCTTGATCTGAATGTCACGGATGCTGTAGGGGCATTAAACTTACATAACTGGACTCCTGCCAGGGCAGAGAGATGATGTCATAAAACTAAAGGTCATACACAAGCACAGATCTAGGATCAGCTGTTCTGACTAGAGTCCTAAGGCATCATTAGAAGGTAAAAGTGCAACTCTGACCATAGATCAGCTGCTGGAGGATATTCCACTTTCAGAAATGTCACTTTTCAAAAGGGTTCTGCTGTGGCCGTCTTGATCTATGGATATCCATAGAAAGTGCATTATTAGAGAGAGAGGCTTAAAACAACCCCCCCCCCCCCCCCCCCCACACACACACTAGTCTACCACTTCTATCCATAGCCTACCATTCATCACTGTGTGTATTGACTTCAGATCACTGTAGAACTACCTGTGTCAACAAACAAAGAGACCACCATTGGTCAATGAATCAATCTCATGAAATATGCATGCTACCTCAACCCGTGTTTTGCTGAACAAGGTACTCACCACTCAACCTCAAGTCATGTTTTACACAGCACTCCACTCATTAGTACAGTCAGATTGAATGGCCAGCCATTCACAAACCTGACATGGAAATGTTTAATGACTAGCTGTAAATAGTGATTATCTCAACAAAACCACAGGCCATGGTGGTAAAGAATGTGAACACAGGTTCAGCCCTGTTGAGATGATAGTGTCATTTACTGTGGTCTGAGTTAGCGGTTTTGTCAAGGGAGGCCAATGGTTTAATTACATGAATAATTCAGCAGAACACACTACCGCTAACAGCATGATCCATTGGAGGACGTGGTGTGAAAATGCTCTTGCATATACAGTACCATTCAAAAGTTTGGACACACCTGTTCATTACAGTTATTTTTTATTTTTTTGTTACTATTTTCTACACTGTAAAATAATAGTGAAGACATCACAACTATGAAATAACACATATGGAATCATGTAGTAACCAAAAAAGTGTTAAACAAATCAAAATATATTTTATATTTGAGATTCTTCAAAATAGCCACGCTTTGCCTTGATGACAGCTTTGCACACTCTTGGGATTCTCTCAACCAGCTTCATGAGGTAGTCACCTGGAATGCATTTCAATTAACAGGTGTGCCTTGTTAAAAGTTAATTTGTGGAACGTATTTATTTCTTAATGCGTTTGAGCCAATCATTTGTGTTGTGACAAGGTAGGGGTGGTATACAGAAGATAGTCCTATTTGGTAAAAGACCAAGTCCATATTATGGCAAGAACAGCTCAAATAAGTAAAGAACAATGACAGTTCATCATTACTTTAAGACATGAAGGTCAATCAATCCGGAAAATGTTAAGAACTTTGAACGTTTCTTCAAGTGCAGTCGCAAAAACCATCAAGTGCTATGATGAAACTGGCTCTCATGAAGACCGCCACAGGAAAGGAAGACCCAGAGTTACTTCTGCTGCAGAGGATAAGTTCATTAGAGTTAACTGAACCTCAGATTGCAGCCCAAATAAATGCTTCACAGAGTTCAAGTTACAGACACATCTCAACATCAGCTGTTCAGAGGAGACTGCGTGAATCAGGCCTTCATGGTCGAATTGCTGCAAAGAAACCACTACTAAAGGACACCAATAAGAAGAAGAGACGCACCTGGGCCAAGAAACATGAGCAATGGACATTAGACCGGTGGAAATCTGTCCTTTGGTCTGATGAGTCCAAATTTGAGATTTTTGATTCCAACCTCTACGTCTTTGTGAGCCTCAGAGTAGGTGAACGGGTGATCTCCGTATGCATGGTTCCCAGTGTGAAGCATGGAGAAGGAGGTGTGATGTGTGGGGGTGCTTGGTTGGTAATACTGTCTGTAATGTATTTAGAATTCAAGGCACACTTAACCAGCATGGTTACCACAGCATTCTGCAGCGATACGCCATCCCATCTGGTTTGCGCTTAGTGGGACTATTATGGTTGCAAAGGGTCGGATACTTTCCGGTAAATTTCTGGAATCTTTCCAGAAATGTTTTATGGGAAGTTAAGCCTGGGAATTTTTGGAAACATTAGCTTATAACAGTGAAACTTTTTTTGTGGGATACACATAAGGCAATTCTAGGTCTTGTGGCATATCTTGGTTAAACTATCCCCAATTCAATGGAATTGCAACACTCTGTATCTACAGTGCAATCTTCCAGCACATGTGCAGTGCACTCTTCCATCTCAAGATCTTGCACACTAATGAGATGCTATTGAGCCCACATTACTACACTGTCTGAGCCAAGGACTACATGCTTTCTGGTAAGTTTTGATTACAATAGTAGGTGGGGTGAATATATTTTACATGACATACATGATGTTTTGTTAACCAGTAAATAGTAGCCTCCAGCAAATTGTGTTTAAATCATTTCTATCTTGTTAACAATTTCTGCTAGTTAGTTTTTGCTACCATGTGGGTTTTAGCTTGCTTGAGCCTGCTAACTGAGGAGTGTAAATTCACCTGTTTCCATACATGTTTCATTTAAAAGCATTTATCTTACAAAGGAGTTGTTTAATCTAAATGCTTAACTATTTATCTGTACATGGAATTGTATATGGGTTTTTTTCTCATTTTTTTCTAATATTTACAGGAAAATTCCAGGGCACTATCTGATGTGTGGAGACATTTCACTGCAGCTAAAGTAGAAGGAAAAGCTGTGTACATTTGCAAATACTGTGCCAAATCATATGTGAAGAATGCAACAAAGATGCAGAATCATCAGTCCAAGCAACTTCTGACAAAAGTCCCTCTACTTCTATTAGAGGTGAAAATGATGAATCAGACACCTTATCGATAGCAACAGCTCATGGTCCTTCTGGAATCAGAAGTTTTTTTGACTCAATGGAGGAACGTAGTCAGAGAAATGCTGAAGAATGTCTTGCTCGAGCTGTGTATGCAACTGGTTCACCTCTGATGCTCACAGGCAATGTGTATTGGAAGAGATTCCTGAATGTTCTTCTCCCAGCAAATACCCCTCCAACCAGAGATTCTTTATCTACTCATTTGCTGGATGCAGAGTTCAACAGAGTTCAAGTGAAGGTCAAGTAAATCATAGAGAAAGTAGACTGTATTGCAATCATCTCTGATGGGTGGTCGAATGTTCGTGGGCAAGGAATAATTAACTACATCATCTCCACCCCTCAACCAGTATTCGACAAGAGCACAGACACAAGGGACAACAGACACACCGGTCTCTACATTGCAGATGAGCTGAAGGCAGTCATCAATGACCTTGGAACACAGAAGGTATTTGCACTGGTGTCAGACAATGCTGCGAACATGAAGGCTGCTTGGTCTAAAGTGGAGGACTCCTACCCTCACATCACACCCATTGGCTGTGCTGCTAATGCACTGAATCTGTTCCTCAAGGACATCATAGCACTGAAAACAATGGATACACTCTACAAGAGAGCCAAGGAAATGGTTAGGTATGTGAAGGGTCATCAGGTTATTGCAGGAATCTACCTCACCAAGCAAAGTGGGAAGAATAAGAGCACCACACTGAAACTGCCCAGCAACACCCGTTGGGGTGGTGTTGTCATCATGTTTGACAGTCTCTTGGAGGGGAAGGAGTCTCTCCAAGAAACGGCCATATCACAGTCTGCTGATATGGACAGCCCCATCAAGAGGATCCTCCTGGTTGATGTACTTTGGGAGAGAGTGGTCTGAAGCAGCCTGAAACTCCTGAAACATATAGCAGTAGCCATTGCACGGATTGAGGGAGACAATACCATCCTGTCTGATGTTCTGACTCTGCTTGCAAATGTAAGAGAATAAATCCGTACTGCCCTGCCCACTTCACCGTTGCTCCAAGCAGAGGAAACTGCAGTTCTGAAATACATCAAAAAGCGTGAAGACTTCTGCCTGAAACCCATACACGCCGAAGTGTACATGTTGGACCCCAAGTATGCTGGCAAGAACATCCTGTCTGGTGCAGAGATCAACAAGGCTTATGGTGTCATCACTACTGTCTCGCCACCTTGGACTGGATAAGGGCAAGTTTCTTGTCAGTCTGGCGAAGTACACTTCCAAGCAAGGTATTTGGGATGGAGAAGCAATATGACAGTCGTGCCAACATATCTCATCAGCCACCTGGTGGAAGGGACTTTGTGCATCTGAGGCTCTTTCCCCTGTTGCCTCCATCATCCTCCAAATCCCACCAACATCAGCCGCCTCAGAGCGCAACTGGTCCTTGTTTGGGAACACACACACCAAAGCACGCACCAGGCTGACCAATACAAGGGTTGAAAAATTGGTGGCCATCCGGGCAAATTTGAGGCTTTTTGAGCCTGACAACGAGTCATCCTCAACAAGGTTGGAAAGTGACAGTGAAGATGAGGCCTCAGAGTCTGAGGTTCAGGAGGTGGACATTGAAAAGGGAGAATACACGTACGCCTGAGAGGAAGACAACCAAAGCTTTAGTTTCTAGACTATCATTTTACTGATGTACAGTTGAAGTCGGAAGTTTTCATACACCTTAGCCAAATACATTTAAACTCAGTATTTCACAATTCCTGATATTTAATCCTAGTAAAAATTCCCTGTCTTAGGTCAGTTAGATCATCACTTTTTTTTAAGAATGTGAAATGTCAGAAAAATAATGGAGAGAATGATTTATTTCAGCTTTTATTTCTTTCATCACATTCCCAGTTGGTCAGAAGTTTACATACACTCAATTAGTATTTGGTAGCATTGCCTTTAATTTATTTTTTTAACTTGGGTCAAACATTTCAGGTAGCCTTTCACAAGCTTCCCACAATAAGTTGGGTGAATTTTGGCCCATTCCTCCTGACAGAGCTGGTGTAACTGAGTCAGGTATGTAGGCCTCCTTGCTCACACACGCCTTTTCAGTTCTGCCCATAGATTTTCTATGGGATTGAGGTCAGGGCTTTGTGATGGCCACTCCAATACCTTGACTTTGTTGTCCTTAAGCCATTTTGACACATCTTTGGAAGTACACTTGGGGTCATTGTCCATTTGGAAAACACATTTACGACCAAGCTTTAACTTCCTGACTGATGTTTTGAGATAATGCTTCAATATATCCACATAATTTTCCTGCCTCATGTTGCCATCTAATTTGTGAGGTGTACAATCCCTCCTGCAGCAAAGCACCCCCACAACATGATGCTGCCTCCCCCGTGCTTCATGGTTGGGATGGTGTTCTTCGGCTTGCAAGCCTGCCCCTTTTTCCTCCAAACATAACAATGGTCATTATGGCCAAACAGTTATATTTTTGTTTCCTCAGACCAGAGGATATTTCTCCAAAAAGTACGATATTTGTCCCCATGTGCAGTTGCAAACTGTAGTCTTGTTTTTTATGGCGGTTTTGGAGCAGTGGCTTCTTCCTTGCTGAGCGGCCTTTCAGGTTATGTTGACTGTGGATATAGATACTTTTGTACCCGTTTCCTCCAGCATCTTCACAAGGTCCTTTGCGGTTGATCGGGGATTGATTTGCACTTTTCGCACCAAAGTACGTTCATCTCTAAGAGACAGAACATGTCTCCTTCCTAAGCGTTCTCTTTAAAGGCACAGTCAACTTAGTGTATGTAAACTTTTGACCCACTGGAATTGTGATACAGTGAATTATAAGTTAAATAATCTGTCTGTAAACAATTGTTGGAAAAATGACTTGTGTCATGCACAAAGTAGATGTCCTAACCGACTTGCCAAAACTATAGTTTGTTAACAAGAAAATTGTGGATTGGTTGAAAAACGAGTTTAACGACTCCAACCTAAGTATATGTAAACTTCCGACTTCAACTGTATGTTGAAAACGTTTTTGGGGATCATTCAATATTCCCTTTCTTTTGTTGTTCAGTGAAATCATCCCACGTGAAAAGTACACTCATTTAATTAAAGTTCAATTCGTAACTAAATCATTTTTTTTGTTATTTCTATTTCAAGGATTTAATCATTTGCAATTATGTCTACTTATGATAAGGAAAAAGCTTTATGTTTCTGTCTCCATGTGATATGGTAAATATATCCAATGCAAAAAACATCTACATTTAAATGGTAGTAATATTAATTTGCATATTTTTCCATTAATTCCTATATATTCCCGTTAATTCCCATGGAAAGTTTTCACCTCTGAATGTTCCCCAAAATGTGCAACCCTAGGGACTATCATTTGTTTTTCAACAGGACAATGACCCAAAACACACGTCCAGGCTGTGTAGGAGTTATTTGACCAAGAAGGACAGTGATGGAGTGCCCTCCACAATCACCTGACCTCAACCCAATTGAGATTGTTTGGGATGTGTTGGACCGCAGGGTGAAGGAAAAGCAGCCAACAAGTGCTCAGCATATGTGGGAACTCCTTCAAGACCGTTGGAAAAGCATTCCTCACGAAGCTGGTTGAGAGAATGCCAAGTGGGTGCAAAGCTGTCATCAAGGCAAGGGGTGGCTACTTCCAAGAATCTAAAATATATTGTGATTTGTTTAACACTTTTTTGGTTACTACATGATTCCATATGTGTTATTTCATAGTTTTGATGTCTTTACTATTATTCTACAATGTAGGAAATAGTCCAAATAAAGAAACACCCTTGAATGAGTAGGTGTGTCCAAACGGTTTGACTGGTACTGTATGCAAAACAGCATGGACCAAGTTAACATCTTAAAATTGGAACTGTTGCAAAATGATGAAAAATAATATTAAGGAACATCAACAACAGCAAAATGTTGACATATTTTGTTGGGATTGCAGTTTGTGAATGAAGTACTAAATAAATAAAGTAGTGCAGTGTATATCTTAACAACCTGATTATATAGCCTATAGTTAAGTTGGCTGTTTAGAGTTGAAGATGCATTCGGCTACAATTAAACATTATTTTTATGGCTCCATGACCATCATTTCAGCACCCCGGAGCTAAGCATAGTATGCGCGCCTCAGAATAAAGTATCCAGCACCCAGAACAGCAGCTGAGAGTATTGCGCACGCCTCTGAATAAAGATTTCAGCACAATGGACAGCAACACTGGACTGGAGTCTGGAGCAAACCATGCAGACAGCTGGGGCTTTCGAGCAACATGGGCAGTGAAACAGAGCGGTTCTTGCAGATAAGATGCTTTATAGGATGCACATGGCTTTTATTTAGTTTACTTTGACAAGTTGATCAATTGTGAAAAGATGTATTTAAAATAATTCCCATGAGCTCAATCAACCCCTGTTGACAGACATCGAATGGTTGTCGACACGGTACTGGTACTCCTTGTATATAGTCATGTTATTTTGACCCGCTATTGTTATTCACTGTGTATTTATTCCTCATGTCACTATTTCTATTAATATTATTATTATTTTATCTTTGTCTCTGCCTTGTTGGAATAGGACCCATAAGTAAGCATTTCACCGTTAGTCAACACCTGTTGTTTACGAAGCATGTGACACATAACATTTGATTCATATCACAAAGCCTAGGGTGTATTCATAACGCCGATTCAGTTGCAAAATATTTCGTAAATGGAAGCAAACGGAAGTAAACTGGGAGGGACCTACCTGAATTTGTCCAATAGAAACTCTAGTTTTAGACTAATGATTACACCCCTGGTGTTCTACATCAAGAAGACATTCAAATGTAATAAGCATAGGCCTCCTCATTTATGTCTCTTCCATACCGTTTCTGGGTATTTCTTTCCTACCATTACGAAGTTTCCATCACATCTCAACATCACATAATCACGACAAGACACTGCGCAAAACTTAACAGGGAACACTAAATAATTCTGAAACTGTCCTGCCGTGTCCGAAAATAAAATCTCCTAGTCGAATCTAATAACACAAGCCCCGGGTTAACATCTGGCGCGCCATCTGTCCGCTTTGTATTTTGGACCGAGATACTCGCCCACAAACAGCTGAAGAATATTGACTGGATTTGGCTCCTCAATGGTTCATCATTATGACAGTGAAAAGTCAGTGATTAGCGCGCGTGTTAATTGATCAATTACTGATTACCGGTAGAACAGACAGTAACAATATTTCAACTCAGACAGTAACTTTGAAATGGGTTGTGACCACACCGATAAACCGCAAGGAGACTCTGTCCTCCGATAATTAATCATAACTTTTCCACACTTTCAAGTTTCCTTTAAAATTATAACGTAAGTACTGTATGCATGTAGCCTATTCAAAATACACAAATAAGAAAGTAATGTAAAACCGCTCACTTTTTCTAATAGGGTAAGGTCTGAATTAACGTTTCATGATGGCAGAGGGTTATGTACGCAGGGATAAAAGGCTAATTTAATATCAGCTGGTTTCAACCATATTAACTAGATGGGAACAAGGGAACCTGGCTAGAGAGGGAGAGATGAGGTTTCAACCAGATTAACTAGATGGGCACAAGGGAACCTGGCTAGAGAGGGAGAGATGAGGTTTCAACCAGATTAACTAGATGGGCACAAGGGAACCTGGCTAGAGAGGGAGAGATGAGGTTTCAACCAGATTAACTAGATGGGCACAAGGGAACCTGGCTAGAGAGGGAGAGATGAGGTTTCAACCAGATTAACTAGATGGGCACAAGGGAACCTGGCTAGAGAGGGAGGAATGAAGAGGGGCGAAATGTGTATTCTTACATCCTCCTCCTCGTCCTCGCATGCGCGCCGCTGTTGTTGGTATTGGAAACGGGGCCGTAAGTCTCGACCGGGTCGCGGAGTCTTCACCACATTCTCGTCTTCAACGATTTGCCCGCCGAGTAGGTGGCTCGACTCAGGTGGTTTGGGGAAAGATCTGTTGGTGTTGACCTTGCCCGTGAACCTCTGATACATCGAAGCCATAATTGTTTATGGAGACAACCCTACAGCATGTCAAGAGGGAACATGTAAAGTAGGGATGTAGTCTTATTAACGCGCTGTTTAAAACTTGGATGTAGGCACAGTGTCCTATTTACGGTCGGAATCGGTGCCCTGAACAAGCAGACACAATTCTTGTCAAATTATATTTTCGATAATATATTGTTCCATTTCAGGTTTTTTGGATAATAAATTAGACAGGAAGGTCCAAGATGAACGAACCACAATTAGTTGAGGTCTTACTCTGAATTCACAGCACGTAGTTTCATCCTTCAAACCGTTTGGGAAATATGAATCCTTTCCATCCTATTCGATGCCGCAGCAATCGGGTTTCTGCGCCCTCCAAACTTGAACCAAAATGGATGAACGTTTGCAAAAAAGAATGAATCATTTACAGCATACAAAGCGATGGTTATCCGAAACTGAAAGAGATAAGCAGCAATGCTCCTCCCCTCCGCCCCCCCCACCCCCCACCTCTCTTTGCATAAGTGACTGGCACTGATAGAGAACTGTTGAAATACTTAAATACCACACATATGCATTACCTCTCAAATAAACGGAACCCTCGAGCTCTGTCCCATTTATCCAAGCGACAGCATGTAAAAAAGAAACACACACCGAAGCTGTGTCAACCAAAAAGGAATTATCAGTGCTTTGCAGATTGATTGCATGGGTACATGAAATCTGTATTCCGAGTTTATGATATTTTCCCCACAGTCTCCACCGGCGCTGCAGGTGCCATAGTATAAGACTGCCCCCGTGTGGCGAAACGGCAGGTGAGATAATAAAGGGTATGAAAGTCACCAACATTTATAAGACCGTTGAATTGTCACTCGATTCAGTTAGAGTTATATTACTGGGTAAACTAATTATTTTAAAACGATTAAAACCCAGTCATAGGGAGAGTAAAAAGACACAGAACGTCGGTCAAACACTTGATATTATAAATAAATAAAGGTTCAATAAAATGAAAAAAATATCTGTGTGCCACAATGAAATGTATTTTACACCACATCAGACAAAGGCCAAAGAAATCAAAGAAATCTTTGGCAGAGTTACAATAACCTCACTTTAATAGTAAAAGTCAGCCTTTCTTAACTATTGGGAGTGGGACTGGGGTACTATTAACTATTGAGATGCCACCCAAAGAAATCTCCACAGCAAGCAGCTGCACCATAGCATGGAGCATCATTTTGTAGCCGGGAAGCTTAAACTGCTATTCTGTTATGAACTGGGAAAAAACTACCAAAGTGTTAGGTATGCTTTTGTGTGTCTAATACTGCGATATCGAAAAAAATATTTTCTGACAGAGTTGTTAAGATGATTTAGAATTGTATTGACTCAAGGAGTAATTGGATACACAAATCAAAATCTCCCTCTCCCATCTGCATGGTGTAAGGATCTATTTTCCAGCAGGTACCTGGGAGAGAGCATAATAATGTAAAACTAATCCTGGCTGTCTCTATGGCATACAGAACACTCCAGGCAGAGGAGTTCCTAGAATAAGGACATCTGCTGGGTGCTGTGGGATTTGCATATGCAAAAGCCTCTGTAAACGATACATCCTGCAAAAACATTACCTGCAGGGATTGTGGTGCAGAGGCAACAAGTGTTGAGATTCACCCCAAAATTTAAAAAAAATCACAAGTCATTAACATACATCTGATCATTTCTTAGAGAACAGAGGCACTGCATCACACACACACACACACACACACTCACACACACACACACACACCAGTGGCGGTTGGTGATGTTTAATACAAAGAAGGATTTGTAAAAACATTTTTTAGAAGCATGGCCTTATTTCTATTACAGCATGGATGCCTGTCATTCATATTCCGTTCACCTAGCTCAATGTAACATCGATAGGTTTAGGCTACTGCACGATACTCAAATTTCCCCTATACCCATCATGAGGTTGCTACAACCTAGCCTATGAATGAAAGTTTATAACGTAGGTGCACAAGTCGAGAGAGGAATTGGAGTAATCAAGCTGACAGTGACACATTAAATACTGTCTTACACACTCTTGCCTGCATCTAAGCTAATCTAGGGTGTAATCATTAGTCCAAACATCAGTGGTGTAAAGTACTTAAAGGAAAGGTTCAACCATTTTGAATGTTATATTGTTTTGTGCATCTCTGGGTGATCTATCGATTCACTAGGTCATTTCATGATTTCATGTGTATCTGAGATACTGCCGATCAAGCAGGTAGAAATCCGTCCGGTATGGCGTAACACTGTGATAAAGTCTCTCTCACTACACTGTAAGTTAATAGGAGTACGACTTTTGGATGGCGAAAACGTCTATCATACATATCAGATTTCAATACTGGCCGATGTCATAACTTAGGAGGATGTCTTCTCTCAAATGAGCCATTCATCATATTTTTGCGATATTCCTACCTTGAGAAATTTGTAATTTAATTTAACTGAGGGTTTAACACATTTCCCCTATTTGTCTGCATCTTTAGTCCAGGGTGCATTGCATGGTGCTGTTGCCAGAGATATTATAGAAAGGAGATAGGAATTCAAAGAATAAAGGAACGTAAAACCCCCCACCCAGCAGACTGTCGACCAATCACGTTCACGTTGTCATGCTGTGTCACGCGGTTGCTAAGCTAAACGAAACCGCAATCCCTTCTCAAAGTCAGTGTATATACACTGCTCAAAAAAATAAAGGGAACACTTAAACAACACATCCTAGATCTGAATTAAATAAATAATCTTATTAAATACTTTTTTCTTTACATAGTTGAATGTGCTGACAACAAAATCACACAAAAATAATCAATGGAAATCCAATTTATCAACCCATGGAGGTCTGTATTTGGAGTCACACTCAAAATTAAAGTGGAAAACCACACTACAGGCTGATCCAACTTTGATGTAAAGTCCTTAAAACAAGTCAAAATGAGGCACAGTAGTGTGTGTGGCCTCCACGTGCCTGTATGACCTCCCTACAACGCCTGGGCATGCTCCTGATGAGGTGGCGGATGGTCTCCTGAGGGATCTCCTCCCAGACCTGGACTAAAGCATTCGCCAACTCCTGGACAGTCTGTGGTGCAACGCGGCGTTGGTGGATGGAGCGAGACATGATGTCCAAATGTGCTCAATTGGATTCAGGTCTGGGGAACGGGCGGGCCAGTCCATAGCATCAATGCCTTCCTCTTGCAGGAACTGCTGACACACTCCAGCCACATGAGGTCTAGCATTGTCTTGCATTAGGAGGAACCCAGGGCCAACCGCACCAGCATATGGTCTCACAAGGGGTCTGAGGATCTCATCTTGGTACCTAATGGCAGTCAGGCTACCTCTGGCGAGCACATAGAGGGCTGTGCGGCCCCCCAAAGAAATGCCACCCCACACCATGACTGACCCACCGCCAAACCGGTCATGCTGGAGGATGTTGCAGGCAGCAGAACGTTCTCCACGGCGTCTCCAGACTCTGTCACGTCTGTCACATGTGCTCAGTGTGAACCTGCTTTCATCTGTGAAGAGCACAGGGCGCCAGTGGTGAATTTGCCAATCTTCGTGTTCTCTGGCAAATGCCAAATGTCCTGCACGGTGTTGGGCTGTAAGCACAACCCCCACCTGTGGACGCCGGGCCCTCATACCACCCTCATAGAGTTTGTTTCTGACCGTTTGAGCAGACACATGCACATTTGTGGCCTGCTGGAGGTCATTTTGCAGGGCTCTGGCAGTGCTCCTCCTGCTCCTCCTTGCACAATGGCGGAGGTAGCGGTCCTGCTGCTGGGTTGTTGCCCTCCTACGGCCTCGTCCATGTCTCCTGATGTACTGGCCTGTCTCCTGGTAGCGCCTCCATGCTCTGGACACTACGCTGACAGACACAGCAAACCTTCTTGCCACAGCTCGCATTGATGTGCCGTCCTGGATGAGCTGCACTACCTGAGCCACTTGTGTGGGTTGTAGACTCTGTCTTATGCTACCACTAGAGTGAAAGCACCGCCAGCATTCAAAAGTGACCAAAACATCAGCCAGGAAGCATAGGAACTGAGAAGTGGTCTGTGGTTTCCACCTGCAGAACCAGTCCTTTATTGGGGGTGTCTTGCTTATTGCCTATAATTTCCACCTGTTGTCTATTCCATTTGCACAACAGCATGTGAAATGTATTGTCAATCAGTGTTGCTTCCTAAGTGGACAGTTTGATTTCACAGAAGTGTGATTGACTTGGAGTTACATTGTGTTGTTTAAGTGTTCCCTTTATTTTTTGAGCAGTATATATATATATTTTGATTTTTTTATTTCAGCTTTATTTAACCAGGTAGGCAAATTGAGAACAAGTTCTCATTTACAATTGCGACCTGGCCAAGATAAAGCAAGCAGTTTGACACATACAACAACACAGTTACACATGTAGTAAAACAAACATACAGTCAATAATATAGTTGAAAAATATGTCTATATACAAAGTGAGCAAATGAGGTAAGGGAGGTAAAGGCAAAAAAGGCCATGGTGGCGAAGTAAATACAATATAGCAAGTAAAACACTGGAATGGTACATTTTCAGTGGAAGAAAGTGCAAAGTAGAAATATAAATAATGGGGTGCAAAGGAGCAAAATAAATAAATAAATACAGTAGGGGAAGAGGTAATTGTTTGGGCTAAATTATAGATGGGCAATGGACAGGTGCAGTAATCTGTGAGCTGCTCTGACAGCTGGTGCTTAAAGCTAGTGAAGGAGATAAGTGTTTCCAGTTTTAGAGATTTTTGTAGTTTGTTCCAATCATTGGCAGCAGAGAACTGGAAGGAGAGGAATTGGCTTTAGGGGTGACCAGAGAGATATACCTGCTGGAGCGCCTGCTACAGGTGGGTGCTGCTATGGTGACCAGCGAGCTGAGATAAGGGGGAACTTTACCTAGCAGCGTCTTGTAGATTACCTATATGTTGAGAAACTTGCCTATTTTCCTCAAAAGTACATCATGTCACGATTTCAAAGCTATACGATACTACAAATATCAAGTTTATTATCTTACATCTCGGAAAAGATGTGTAATGTTGTACCTTTTGCTGACGAAATTCGTGCTAATGTTGGGTTTTTGACCTAGCGCCCAGTAGACTACCATTCACTCCATGAAGGAGAGCGCTACTTGTCCCAGAATCGCCCAGAATGCACCGTGCGGCCCATTGACGGAGCATAGGCAACGTTTCCCATCTCCTCAAAAGTATATCTGCCGTTGCGAATGCCAGATCCACTCTATGAGGCACATCGATCTGCAGGTTGAACATGGTGAGATTGTAGACTCCTAAATTGATAGTGCAGTTTGTTTAGCCGATTTTATTGCTAACTAGTTATTTCACATGCTGATATTGTCTTTGGTATTATTGTGTGTAGCTACGTTTGCTTGCTAGTTAGCTGTCACATGCGCTTACTTACAAGCCTTCAACCAACAACCTTGGAATTCTCTCTCACTCTCACTATATCTCACCTCCTCACCTCATTTCCTTTCCTTCCCTATCTCCCCCACCAAGCATATAAAGTGCTAGGCTAGGAGATGTGGATAGAATACACAGTAAATGTGATTACATTTGAGCAGCAGTCCCCTGCGGTGCAGTAGCTAAAGGTGGATCTAGCTCCTTTCACTAAACCTGGCGCTGTGGGGAATGGATTCAACCACAGAGCTTAAAAAGAGGGCATCACTGTATCCCAGGCAGGGTGGTTATCAGGGGAGAAGGGATTGGCCTATCTGGTGTGCTCTAGAGTGCCGTCTCACATCTCAATAGCAGACAGAGAACATGAGCCAAGTCCAGGTGCAGAACAGGGGCATGGTACTTACAGTCCTAGAACTGCAGGGATTCCTCTGCAGTAAGACTCATGTGCCTAGTTATCATCTACACTGAGTAAAAGCAACTGTAGGCCCAACCCTTTATTCTTTAGATTACTGATGAGTGCAAATGTCTACAACTATCCATTGATGGCATTTTCCATGTTCATGTGTAGATATAGAGTTGTACAAATAACAGCAGTTAGTAAAGGCGCCACAAGGTAAAGTAGTGATGTCGCTGTCTGTGGTACAGGATCAGAAACATGCAAATGACAGCGATGCTGCCGCTGTCCATGGAACCCGAACTGTCACATCATGAAGCATATTTGCCTCAGACAACAGCTTAACCTATTCTATGCACACTGGCCCATTGCCTGGGCAAACACGACACATCCAACTCTTCGTTGCAGCCGAGTGGACTGGACACGTCAAGCCGTTTCCCCAAAACAAATCAACACTGGCACCTAGTGAATGGATAATGCTGTATTTATGTGTTTATGCACATTTACATTTATTCTTACTTTTCTTTTCCGGTTGTAATATATTTCCCACATCCCCTTTAACTCGGGGTGTACAGCAGTCCCAACTATCCTGGGTAATGGAAGTATTGATCCTCGACATCTGAAGCCAAGGAATAATGGCTGAGGTGTGTGACAGCATTCTGAGTGAGATATGGGACGCAGAGAGAAATGGGACAAGAGAGGATACATTCATGGGTGGATATTCCCTATACCCAAACATGTCCTTTCCTAATGTGTTACTTAATGTATCATCTATCAGTCAGTGCACTACATGCAAATCTGATACAGAAATAGATACAGAAATAGATACAGAAATACATACATTAGAGGAAAATTCACTAGTTCAATAAAACAAAATCTCTCCAATACATCCCTTATTCCTATGAGAGACTCGAATCAGAAATGCTTTCTGAGATTCCTCTTGGAGACAATCCTTGCAGATTTAGGCCTGGTAAGGTATTGTCCATCTCCATTCTATATGATGGATGTTATCTAATTCCGCTCTGCATTATGTGAGCTACACATATCAAACCTACCGTCTCCCAAAGGACCAAAGCTTTTCCAGACAGAAGCAGATTGTGGATCCATGTCTCCCACACTGGGGACACGGGGGATAAGAGCCTGGCTCCTAGGGAGGAGGTGTGGTGCAGTGGCAGCTTTCTGACAGCGACTGACAGACTGACAGTCTGACACACACACACACACACACAGTACTCAGGGTGGTCAATCACCCTGTTACCTTAAATGACAGGCCAATGAAGAAGCACAACAGTTAGGCTAGATGAGAGATGGGTGACATTGAACAACATATCATATAGGACTATCAACAATAGCAAGACAATGCATTCAGTATACACTGACCCTGCAACAACAATTGACTAGGGTCCTTACTGTGAGACAGAGGAATTTCTTTAAATCCAAACTTAAATTCATAACGCAAGTTCTCTGTCCTAAATTGTTAATCAGAAACTGGGATCGGTCTACTGATTCCATTAACTCTGCATTAAAACATGGTAAATGCCAAATGTTATCAGCCTAATACAATAAACTGTGTATCCAAACAATTACTAGAACTCCTAATCCACTCTTATACTGCCTGATGCAGAAAATAAGTCTCTTACACACTATTTCTCCCAATGGATGCTCTCTTCTGTCCTCAGTAAAACTCTTCTATTGGGTTTAATGAGTCAAAGATTGATGGAACAGAATTAGAACACTGCCAACAATGGGTTTCAGAATGCTCTTTTCCTCCATCACCAGTGACAGACTCATTTGATTGCTACAGTGGGTACAGTGAGTATTAGGGTCTTTACGGTAGCAGTATGTTCAGTGAGTATTAGTGTATTTTCGGTAGCAGTATGTACAGTGAGTAATAATGTCTTTATGGTAGCAATGACAGCAGCAACATGTAAATGATTGGCAACTAGGTAGAAGTCATAAAAGTGAAATTCCCTCCTATGAAGTTTAAGGGAAGTTGAGACTTTTGAGGAGGGAAAGTATCAGAATATCAGGCAAAAAACAACCAAAAACCTCTTAGAAAGGGAAGGGAGCAGACTGTCTCAGCAGGGGAGAGCGATGGAGCGAGGGATCGAGAGAGAAAAAGCCCATGAATGTATCCTCTCTTGTCCCATTTCTCTCTGCGTCCCATATCTCACTCAGAATGCTGTCACACACCTCAACCTTTATTCTGTGGCTTCAGATGTTGAGGATCAATACTGCCATTACCCAGGATATTTGGGACTGCTGTACACCCCGAGTTAAAGGGGAGAAGCTTAGCCCCCATAATCCTGGCTGTTACATGTAACCCCCCTGGAAGCGCATGCGATGTTTCATGAATGTGACATGGTCTACAAAATGTAGCTGACACAAAGATGGCTACGCTTATCTCCTCATGAGGTGGCAATCCTTAAGTATAAAGCATGGTGTGTGTGTGTGTTCGCTTGTGTGTGTGTGTGTGTGTGTGTGTGTGTGTGTGTGAGAGAGAGTGTGTGTGTGTTTTTCAGAGAGTGTGTTTGGCCACCAGTAGCGGCTGGTTTGATTGACAGATAGAGATTGAAGGTGCCGGAGCTTGACCGTGTCGGTCTTAAAGCCAAAAGGTGAAATTAATAGGTCCCGTCATTGGTTTCACCACAACACCCACTGACCTACACCAATCAAAATACAACACATATGGTGATTGACACCTCCATTATGCCCAACCAGCACTCTAATGGGAAAAAAAACAGTACATCCATCATGAAGTAAACAAAATTTTATAAATGACAAATGGGGGGAAAAGTTTCAATAAACCATTTTGTCCACTGTGCAGTTTTATGATGTGTCGGAATCAACTGTGGAATTCTGTAGCACACTGACATGAAGCATGGCAAATTGAGTCCCAATCCTATTCGAAATGGGCAAGATAAAGTCCCTGGGAAATTTAGAGGGACAGAGAGGGGAGGGGGTGAGGAGGGAGGGATTGTGTGTGGGGGAAAACATTGGAGAGCGAGATGTAGGCAATGTGCAAGCACAAGGATGGGAGAAAAATACATTTACGTTATCTCCCACTATTCTTTACCGTTATCTCCCACTATTCTATAAACTAACTAAAATGTTTCCAAAAAATAGCCACTTAAATAAGTGTACACATATGGTTTACATTTTTCAAAGGTGCTTTGTTCAGATTGCCATAGTGAATATATGTGAGGGGTGCCCAACCCTGGGGTCTATTCATTAGTCGGATTCCATTGCGAAACGTTTTGTGTGTTGCAAAACGTTTTGCAACAGAAATTATTTACCGTTTACTCTAGGAACCAAACGGAAGTAAACAGAACAAACATAGCGAAACGGGGAGGGACCTACCTTAATTTGTCCAATAGTAACTTTTGTTTTCGTTTTGGGTAATGGTTTCCGTTGGCAAAATGTTTTGCAACAGACAAAACGTTTAACAACAGAATCTAACTCGTGAATACACCCCTCGTTTTGGAAACTAGTTTGAGGATGGGTAAAATCATAGAAATGTATTATATTTCTATGGGGCCAATGTCCTTTTGGGACCTTGGTTGTCCATGGCTGGGGATAGGTTTGTTTGCTAGCAATTAGGGATGGGCATTTGAAATAATTTCACTATTTGAATAATATCGTGACATTTTCGGATACCCGGATAGTCGAAAAGCGTTATTATTATTTTTTCTTTGTTGAAACTGCTACGCAGCCTGCACAACTCGGGAGATAAGGTGCACACTGCGGCAGGGCGGGGGATGGGCAGGGGCCTGTGCTGTGTAGCGGATTTCCCAGCAATTGTGTTACGGGGAAAAATGTATTGGTCGCGGGTTGCAGTTTTTGGGCTACTTCTAAATTGCACTACGGCCGCAATGGCATTTCTCTCTTATTTTATTTTTTATATATTAATAATTCATTTCACTGATACCTGCAGGCAGTGAGGCAGGCTGCTGAGTGAGTGGTGAGAAGGGAGGGCCTGAGGGGTGTTGAGAGAGCACTGCAGGCAGCTGAGTGAGTGAGTGAGTGAGTGAGTGAGTGAGTGAGTGAGTGAGTGAGTGAGTGAGTGAGGGAGAGGAGAGCAGCATGCGAACGCGTCATGACAAGCAATGGTGGGGTTCCAAAACTTTTTCACTCAGCCTCCCCTTCCAGCATTGGGGAGCATCCCGTGGCCCCATGTGAGCGCGTGCCACGTCTATTTCTTTGGGCACAAGCACTGTTCCTGGTGCAAACTGTTCACACCCCTCATTTCCTTAAATTCTCCACATTTTGTCATGGGGTGCAGAGAAAATGTGCAGTCTTAAAGCTCATCTACTTTCAATTTGAAACATTTTGCCATGTCTAATGTGTATTCGTGTGATATAAGAGTGACTCGAACATTTCTACAAAATCTATGAGCTAAAAAAACGAGCTAAAAAACGTTAGCTGACATGGGCTAGTTGATCTAGACAAGTTATAAATAGCTCTCTAAGATATGAAATGACTGCCATGACGAGGAAATCTGATATAGCACTACCCAATTTTGAAATGTCACCTTGTGCATTCTACTATTATAACTTTCAAGAGTAAATTGAAAGCCGGACTCAGTTCTTTTTGTTATGGTCCTCTGTAGCTCAGTTGGAAGAGCATGGTGCTTGCAACAGCAGGGTACTGGGTTTGATTCCCAATTTACCCACCTATATTTTTACCACTGCATCACTGATGACAAAGGATGTGAGATGTTGAACAATGGACTAACAGCACTAGCTAGTTGGGTACTTCTCCCTCATGTGGTAACTTCTCTCTTACAGCAAAATAATTGCAAAATAATTGGGCTATACCCAGGAACCCTGGTGGTGGGTGTGACACAGGTGTGAGAGAGAAAAGTAGTCATTAACTAGACAAACGTGTAAATGCCATAGGTTATATATCCCATCTGGCAGTGCCTGCCTTTACTGCATCAAATCAATGTAAAGAAGCTGCCAGATGTTAGCTAGCTAGGTAGCTAACTAGGCTAGTTGAGGCTATTTTTCTGAGCTCCTGTCCTTGTCTACAACAACTCCATTCAGATTAAACAACAACCTACCTGTCGGTTGCTCGTTGTAGCCTACTCCTTTTCATTTAGCTAACTTAATTCCATCATTTTAATTCCATTTTACATTAATTAGAGACCTCACACTTCACGTTGCTACACATGGAGCTTCTGACTGGTGCCAACAACAATCTACATGCGTGAAACCTATGTAGGCTACACACTATGTCTTTATGGGGCGCACGTCATAAAAGCTACATTAAAAAGTTATTATATTAAATTAAGAATTTCAAATGTCATGGTATATCCTTGTGTAGCAATGTCACCGGGAGCCTGCAAGACTTGTAGACTAGCAGTCAGACCAGGATGCTTTGTAGCAATGTCACCAGGAGCCTGCAGGACTGGTAGACTAGCAGTCAGACCAGGACGCTTTGTAGCAATGTCACCGGGAGCCTGCAGGACTGGTAGACTAGCAGTTAGACCAGGACGCTTTGTAGCAATGTCACTGGAAGCCTGCAGGACTGTTGACTAGCAGTCAGACCAGGAGGGGAGAGGAGGGGAGAGGTGGAGAGGTAGGAGGGGAGAGGTGGAGAGGTAGAGAGTGAGGAGAGGTAGAGAGCGGGGAGAGGTAGAGTGGGAGGCAAGGTAGAGTGGGGAGAGGTGGAGAGGTAGAGAGTGAGGAGAGGTAGAGTGGGAGGCAAGGTAGAGTGGGAGAAGAAGGAGAGGTGGAGAGGTAGAGATTGGGGAGGAGGAGAGGGAGACAGTATAAAAGTAGAGGATATAGTGGAAGAAACAAGCTAATATAAATTATTTCAGAAGTTCAGAGTTCCCCTTTGCTTCCATTATCAAAGAATGGAACATAATATTTGTAGATAAACATTTACAGCATTTACATATTTTCCCCAGTACCTTACAAGGGACCCTCTAATAAATCTATGAAATTAAATTCTTCACACGCACAGATATACACCTCTGCTTGCTAGAAGCATGTCTAACCGCAGCGTAACGATCCTTGCTTGTGCAAAGCTTCAATTACGACCCAAAACTTCCTCCATTATTTGACAGCTTTTTAATTTGTTGTGGTAGCAAGTTCCGTCAAATTCTTGACTCAGGGCCGATTCAATTGACCTAAAAAACTTTAGCTAATGCTTTACTTTGGAAAAATCTATGCATTTAATTCCACATTATTCATTTTTATGCCTTGCTTTTTCATTTGGTATTCAGGCCAGGAGAAGGAAAAGGTTGTGTGAGTGACAACAAAAGCAACAGGTCTAAAGTCATTATCGATTTGTTTGTGGAGAATTATGACTATAAAGGCCAGGAGGAATCTGCCCGGGAGACGAATGTCCTCTAAGAAAACCCCCTTATTCGTATTCTATCCGTTGATATGTCTTACATTTTACATTTTGTAATGAGAGAAAATTATGAAATGACAATTTGTTTTTGTGATTTCCACTCCCCAGTAATTCTCTTCACAATCTTGCATTTCTCTCTGTACAGACCATTTCTGGATGGAATACAGGTCTAAACTAAACAGAAGGATCCCTATAGCAGTGTTTCTCAAACCTCGCTTCTGGGACCTTCAGATGTTTCACAATTTTGTTGTTGCCCTGAACTATCACACCTGACTAGCACTACACCCGATTCAACTAGTCAAGGGCTTGATGATGATTAGTTGACAAGTTGAACCAGTTAGTTCTGAAATAGATCATGTAAAGGCTTGGGGTCCCTGAGGAGAGGTTTGAGAAAGGTCCTTGCTATCTGGGATCCTTGACATTTAAAATGGTTAAGGTAAGGGTTAAGGTTGGGGTTAGGTGAGGGTCATGGTTAAGTTATGGTAAGGACGTCCCAAGGATCCCGGATAGCACTAACGTTTGGGAAATGCTGCCCTACGACACTGGTCCTCAATAGCCACAGCTAGTCCTGCACCTGTCTATCCTAGCAGAAACCATCTCACTTCCAAATGACTACATTACAAACACAGTTCATCCTCCTAGAATACATCACCACGTTCCACTCCCAAATAAACCACCAACCAATGTCTCTAAACCTGGGACTTATCTCCCCACCTCAGAGTTGCAGCATGATCATTGTACAAAGAGAAAGATCTCGGTCCGAGCTGGGGCACTATATTTCATGGGTGTACTGTAGTGTGAGAGAGACAGAGTGGAATTAGATGCATTAGCTGGGAAATGAAACGTCTTAACGAAAAGGAGTGATGTTACTTTCTCGGGGGAAGTATGAGGTGGGAATGTGAAGCCTTATATTAAGGCTTGCACATCAATAACCTCCAAGTCTCTCCGTATTACATCATGGCTGAGCTCTACGTCATCTGATGTCAGTAGAGGTGACCCCAGGTTTAAGGACTAACTAACCTGTACCCCCGCACATTAACTAGGTACCGGTACCCCCTGTATAGAGCCTCGTTATTGTTATGTACATTTAGTGTTACTTTTTGATTGATTAGATTTCATTTTTTACTTTTGCTTATTTAGTAAATATTTTATTAACTATATTGCTTGAACTGCGTTGTTGGTTAAGGGCTTGTAAGTAAGTATTTTACGGTAAGGTCTACACCTGTTGTATTCGACGCATGTGACAAATAACATTTTAATTGATTTGACAAGGGATGACAGTAGATCCTGGTTGATCACATTAGTGATGAGCCCCTCCCTACTTTCAGGCTATGCTAAAACCCTACACCCCAACCCAAGCACTCCGTTCTTCCACCTACCGCTCAGCCCAACTCCAAGCTATTCTCTGTCCTGTCACCCCAATGGTAGAACCAGCTTCCCCCTGAAGCTAGGACAGCAGAGTCCCTGCCCATCTTCTGAAAACATCTAAAACCCTACCTCTTCAAAGAGTATCATAAATAATCCCACAGCATAATGTTTGAGGTTAAAAGGAAATGGAAGCACTTTAGGAAGTATTGCTAAGCAAAGAGATGTATTCAATCCACTAATACTAATGTGGATTTAACATAGAAACATCTCTATTTTTAGGATTTTGTTACAGTTAACTGGTGTTCTAAAGCCTAGTGTTTCCATTTCCCTTTCAGGGATAGGGGTAGGGAGCCAAATTGGAACAGGTGAATTGTTTCTTTTCTGACCCTGTAGTGTTTGGCCCATCTTAAAATATCAAAATGTCTTAGCTTTGTTCTGAAGTCTGGAACATACCACACCCCCCTGGGCCTGGATTCTTTGAAAACACACCATGTATAAAACTCCAACTACATTGGAACTTTTGTTTAAAATTAAAACCACAATTGAATCTAATGAACTGTAAGTCTTCACATCCATAGCGGCATCTATGAATTTGAGAGTGGTTACCTATCCCAACAATGTAACTTGGCGGGACTGGCGTTGAGCTGAAACACCGGATTATGTCTCAAAACTACATCTCAGTATAAAACCGATCTGCTGAGTCACTTTACAAGACAAGGATTGAGAGCCCAAACAACTAGAGAAAACTCTAAGACAAAGAGTAAAAATGCTAGCACATGGAAGCCCTGACTCATGACTTTATGATGACATGTCGGGACAAAGCGGGACCAAAATAAGCAGATAAATACAGTGTACAGAACATTAAGAACACCTTCCTAATATTGAGTTGCGCATACTCTGTTGAAAGGCACTTCAATCTTTTGTCTTGCCCATTCACACAATCCATGTCTCAATTGTCTCAAGGCTTAAAAATCCTTCTTCAACCTGTCTCTTTCCCTTAATCTAAACTGACTGAATCCAAGTCATAGACTGTTTTCTCTGCTACCGCACGTCAAGTGGTACCGGAGCGCCAAGTCTAGGACCAAAAGGCTCCTTTACAGCTTCTACCCCCAAGCCATAAGACTGCTGAACAATTAATCAAATGGCCACCCGGACTATTACATTGACCCCCCCCCCCCCCTCCCCCCTTCCATTTGTACACTGCTGCTACTCGCTGTTTATTATCTATGCAGTCACTTCATCCCTACCTACATGTATAAATTACCTCAACTAATCTGTACCCCCGCACACTGACTCGGTACCGGTACCCCTTGTATATAGCCTCGTTATTGTGTTACTTTTGAAAAAAAAATGTCTTGTGTTACTTTAGTTTATTTGGTAAATATTTTCTTAACTCTTGAAATGCACGGTTGGTTAAGGGCTTGTAAGTAAGCAGTGTAAGGTCTACACTTGTATTCAGCGCATGTGACAAATAAAGTTTGATTTTAAGTGGATTTAACAAGTAACATCAATAAGGGATCATAGCTTTCACCTGGTCAGTCTGTCATAAAAAGAGCAGGTGTTCTTAATGTTTTGTCCAGTGTATAACTAGACTGGGGAGAATTTAACAAGGCTGCTCTAGACCCTGATTTAACTCCCAGCCTTGAGAGAAGGAGAGTTTTGAAGGCTAGCACTAAGGGGGCCGCTATCCCATCAACAAACCACCTGCCCATGACTGTGCCCAATGCATAAAGCTCCTGCATCACACTCTGGTGCCTAGCTATGCCAAATGCATCAAGGTGTGACTCTCGCTCATAATTAAAAGCTGAATATCATTTAACTAGAAAAGTATAATAAAATATATTTTAATAGTGAGTGAGCGCTGTGCTCCATTCTCTTGGATGTTATTGTGATTTTTTTGGACTGCACCTCAACTTATTGAAGCGCTGCCGACTCCTTTCCAGGCTATGCCAATGGGCAACATCACCCCTGCGAACTCCATCGCCTTTGTGGGTGCCGGGAGTGGCAATGCACACACCTAGCGGGAATACAGCAACAACTTCCAAGAACAACTACCACTTATAATGCAGTCATAAATAAAGGTATCATTGTGCAAATCATTTGAATGCAGTCTTCATACAGAGAACAGGGACAGTGAAATTCATCAAAGCATTTAGCAACCAAAATTATTTCAATATGCAACAACTTACGATTCCACATTTAAAGAGCATTAAAGGTTAGGGCAAGCCCTTACCTTTTCTGATTTGGAGCAGGTGGTATTCTGTTGCATCTGGGTGACTATTAGCATGGCTGAATCGACACAGGACTCTTCAAAACGCACTCCTCTGCCTCCCCCTCCTCAACGGGAAAGTCCTCAGGAAAGTCTTTAGTGTGGAGTGGGAGGATTAGCGTAGCCCTCTCTCTCTCTCCCTCTCTCAAACACACACTCCAAGCTGTACTTTCTCTCTCCAGCGACAAGGCTCCTGTCTTCAGGGTTGTGCGATCCGTTCCCAAGGAGGGATGGGTTTGGAATGCGGGTGTGTTTCAGCCTCTCACTCCTAGTCGTCTTTCTTGCTCCCCCTTAATCTCGCTCCCTCTATAGTTCTTTCTCTATCCCTCTTTAACTCTCTCCCCCAGTCTCTCGATCCTTGTTATTGACTCTCGATTCCTTTGTTTGGTTTATCCGTCATTTCTTTCAACTCTTGACTCCCACCCCCTTTTTCCTCACTCTTCTCCCCACTCTCCCTGTTAATCTCTTTCCCACAGCGGTATTTTTCGGTGGGTTCAGCACCTGAGCTAAATTGGAGCTTTGAGCCTAAGCTGCAGGCTAGGTATAGGAGAGGCATCTGTCAGAATGCAGAGCCAAGAGTGTACTATAGCAACATTAGTGAGATAAAAGTATTAGGCTTTTCTTTTAAAGTGTGTGGGTGTGTGTTCTAGCATGTATGTGTGTACGATTGACTCAGCGAATGAAAGGGATTGTGTAATAATGTGAGAGAGAGAGAGAGTCAGAGTATTTAACTGAAGAGGAAGATGGTGGTTTGTGTGTTTGTGTGTGTGTTTCTATGTGTCTGCCCGCCAAACAATGGATCATTTCAAATCGATCAATTTAAATCAGTCCCAGTGTTAGTTAGGCTGTGACAAAGCGCCAGTGATATTTATGTACGCCACGTTGCAAGTCTGAAATTACGTTGCCTCCTCCGAGGATAGGTCCCTGGCGTAATACAAGATGCAGATTTATTTATGTAGCACTTTAGGCAGGGGCGTGGCAAGTCAAAGTGCCAAAAGGGAAAAAAGCAACCAATTTACGCTGGCACAACACAGGCAGCCTCAGCAAAGGCGCTTCCACTAAATGAGGGGCACGAGGAGGACTGGAGATGAGAGGGAGGGTAAAAAGGTGGGCTTGGAAAAAGATTGAGTTTCTTCCAAAAGATGAGTGAAGCATGCGTGTCTGTAACAAGTAATCTCAGCTTTCTATAAATGCTGTTTATCATTCCACACAACACAGAGACCTATCCATAGAGACTGGTTGAACATCACTAGGGTGACCACATTTAAAATACCAAAATTAGGGACACGGGATGATTTTGGGGGACAATATTGGGAGAGTGTAGCCCTACACATCTCCTTCCCTCTGCATCAGCGAGCTAATTGAAGCACATGTAGCGTAGATCTTATCTGTTGGAAAGATATCAGTTTGTCTCTGAGAATGGTTTGTCCTCTGACAAATCAACTGTAAATGTCGGTGTTCCTCAAGGTTCTGTTTAAGGACCACTATTGTTTTCACTATATATTTTACCTCTTGGGGATGTCATTCGAAAACATAATGTTAACTTTCACTGCTATGCAGATGACACACAGCTGTACATTTCAATGAAACATGGTGAAGCCCCAAAATTGCCCTCACTGGAAGCCTGTGTTTCAGACATAAGGAAGTGGATGGCTGCAAACTTTCTACTTTTAAGTTCTAGGTCCAAACAAAGAGATTTTCTGTTGAATCTGACAATTAATCTTGATGGTTGTACAGTCGTCTCAAATAAAAATGTGAAGGATCTCGGCATTACTCTGGACCCTGATCTCTCTTTTGATGAACATATTCAAGACTGTTTCAAGGACAGCTTTTTTCCATTTACGTAACATTGCAAAAATCAGAAATTTTCTGTCCAAAAATGATGCAGAAATATTCATCCATGCTTTTGTTACTTCTAGGTTAGACTACTGCAATGCTCTACTTTCCGGCTACCCGGATAAAGCACTAAATAAACTTCAGTTAGTGCTAAATACGGCTGCTAGAATCCTGACTAGAACCAAAATATTTTATCATATTACTCCAGTGCTAGCCTCCCTACACTGGCTTCCTGTTAAGGCAAGGGCTGATTTCAAGGTTTTACTGCTAACCTACAAAGCATTACATGGGCTTGCTCCTACCTATCTTTCCGATTTGGTCCTGCCGTACATACCTAAACGTACGCCACGGTCACAAGACGCAGGCCTCCTAACTGTCCCTAGAATTTCTAAGCAAACAGCTGGAGGCAGGGCTTTCTCCTATAGAGCTCAGTTTTTATGGAATGGTCTGCCTACCCATGTGAGAGACGCAGACTCGGTCTCAACCTTTAAGTCGATATTGAAAACTCATCTCTTCAGTAGGTCTTATGATTGAGTGTAGTCTGGCCCAGGAGTGTGAAGGTGAACGGAAGGCACTGGAGCAACAAACCGCCCTTGCTGTCTCTGTCTGGCCGGTTCCCCTCTCTCCACTGGGATTCTCTGCCTCTAACCCTATTACAGGGGCTGAGTCACTGGCTTACTGGTGCTCTTCCATGCCGTCCCTAGGAGGGGTGCGTCACTTGAGTGGGTTGAGTCACTGACGTGGTCTTCCCGTCTGGGTTGGCGCCCCCCCTTGGGTTGTGCCGTGGCGGAGATCTTTGTGGGTTATACCTGGCCTTGTCTCAGGATGGTAAGTTGGTGGTTGAAGATATCCCTCTAGTGGTGTGGGGGCTGTGCTTTGGCAAAGTGGGTGGGGTTATATCCTGCCTGTTTGGCCCTGTCCGGGGGTATCAACGGACGGGGCCACAGTGTCTCCTGACCCCTCCTGTCTCAGCCTTCAGTATTTATGCTGCAGTAGTTTATGTGTCGGGGGGGCTAGGGTCAGTCTGTTATATCTGGAGTATTTCTCCTGTCTTATCCGGTGTCCTATGTGAATTTAAGTATGCTCTCTCTAATTCCCTCTTTCTCTCGGAGGAGGACCTGAGCTCTAGGACCATGCCTCAGGACTACCTGGCATGATGACTCCTTGTTGTCCCCAGTCCACCTGGCCGTGCTGCTGCTCCAGTTTCAACTGTTCTGCCTGCGGCTATGGAACCCTGACCTGTTCACTGTGATTACTATTATTTGACAATGATGGTCATTTATGAACATTTGAACATCTTGGCCATGTTCTGTTATAATCTCTACCTGACACAGCCAGAAGAGGACTGGCCACCCCTCATAGCCTGGTTCCTCTCTAGATTTCTTCCTAGGTTTTGGCCTTTCTAGGGAGTTTTTCCTAGCCACCGTGCTTCTACACCTGCATTGCATGCTGTTTGGGGTTTTAGGCTGGGTTTCTGTACAGCACTTTGATATATCAACTAATGTAAGAAGGGCTATATAAACAAATTTGATTTGATTTTGCTGAGCTCGTGCGAAATTTGGTGATGTAGAAAAGAGAGACCACGTGTCTTTTTTATGATATTCAGGGAATACTTGGCCAAGGAAACATTTCTGGTTGTTATCAGGGAATGTAAACAGTTACAAAGAGAGATCTTTAAAACGTAACTGAGTGAATTTGCAACAAATATGTTGAATTAGCAACTAATTAACATGTTATAAGGTAATTTCGCAGAACATGTATCTTTCAGTCTAATACGGCTATTTACTAATACGTAGCTCTTCCTTAGAAGCACGCTTTTTGAAAGTGGTTAACTGTCCTGTGCACATTTTGCTGGAATTTAGGCAAAAGGATTTGACAAATATGATTGGTTGATGATATGACAATGGCCTACTTCTCAGATTACACTGTGCAGAATATCAGATCTTATCAACGATTGGATTACATCACCTGTACCACATCCTGATGATATACACCGAGGGTACAAAACATGAAGAACACCTTTCTAATATTGAGTTTTTCCCCCATTTGCCCTCAGAACAGCCTCAATTCATCAGGGCATGGATACTACAAGGTGTCAAAAGCGTTCCACAGGGATGCTGGCCCACATTGACTCCAACGCTTCACACAGTCCTTTGGGTGGAGGACCATTCTTGATACACACAGGAAACTGTTGAGCGTGAATAACCCAGCAGCGTTGCAGTTCTGACATAAACCGGTGAGCCTGGCACCTACTACCATAGGCACTTAAGGCACTTGAAAATGTTGTCTTACCCAGTCACCTGTTGAATGGCACACATACACAATCCATGTCTGAATTGTCTCAAGGCATAAAAATACTTATTTGACATGTCGCCTCCCCTTCATCTACACTGATTGAAGTGGATTTAACAAGTGACGTCAATAAGGGATCATAGCTTTCACCTGGATTCACCTGGTCAGTTTATGTCATGGAAAGAGCCGGTGTTCTTAATATTTTGCAACCTCATGGTATATCTTGTCAGAAGCATAACGTGACTGCAAAAGAGACAGGTTAGAATGTAAATTCTCATCAAATGAATATGAAATCAGTGAAATACACGACAAATATACCTTTTTTAATAAATTATTGGTGTTTTAATTTGTTGATAAAATGTGGGACTTGATTGTTTGGTTAAGGGACAAAGGTACAAAATGCAGGATTGTCCCGCCCAATCTGGGACGCGGTCACCCAATACATCACACAACCTTGACGTTACTCTGATATAAACTAAAATATGAAGGATTGCAGTTAACTTCAAGTAACTTACAAGTCACCATTGACAAGGGTAAGACTAGTGGCTTATGATGACACATACACTGTATAAATACAGAAGTGTGAAGTCATTGATAAAAAGACCAACAGACAGCAGCGGCAAATAACATCTGGAGAACAAAACGGAAATAAATCACAGAACACCACACATACAGGATCTTAATTTGAGCCAGTTTGCTACAGTAGTAAAATAATCCTACAGCAGTAGGAAATGTGAATTATTATGTGGATTATAATTAATGGACATTTTTGTAGGGGTTGATAAATGTTTTATTTGGGCAAATCAAGTCTGAAATTTCTAAATGGAAATGACAAACTTTAGAAGCCTTTTAAAAACCCAAATATACTACAAGCTTGCTTTTCCTGTTTGCAGAAAAATTATCAGCAACAAAAGACTGATCAAATTAAGAGCCTACATCTATATTCTGAAAGGTTGTAAGTGTAAGTGGCTCATCAACAATGTATGGAAACACAGAATTATCGGCTAATATCCACAGCAATTATGGATATTCAGGTATTACGCCCGAGGGTTGGATCTTTGAGAGATTTGGAGAAAACCTGCGGCACAATCTCAGCAGGTCCATCTGGGAGACTGACACAGGTGCAAGCCCAGCACATTTCTCTGGGAGGTCTGCGTTTCGGAAGTTGACACAGCCAATTGCTGGTACAGGAAATGGCACTTGAAAAATGAAAGGAAAATATTTAAGAATAGCTCAGGTCCCTGTGAATGACAAATATGAGTATTCATGGTCGTAGTCAAACATCAATTGAGAAATTTACTTTTGTTGAGTTTGTATTAATGTATCCAGCAAATTTCAACAGCTGGGCTATTGTGTGTGGGCAAACACATCCCCCTTATAATTATCCACCATAACTATTAAAGTGTTGCGCAAAGGTTTAATGTTCTCACTTCAACATTCAACGCTTACGTCTGCTCCAGCTGATCAGTCAATTTTCATCATCCACTGAATTCTATATTGCAGAGCAACATATATTGGACATCACCGAGTGCTCTGACGAAGGTGTGCAAACAATTGTCCTCTATCCATTGTTTTTGAATTTGATGCTCCCTGACTGTCTAGCTTTCATTGCTGTGATTATTAGTGAGCTCGACACAGTCAACAAACTGTATGAATGTAGCTCCATTATCATTTATACACAGTTTATTATATATACACACAGTACCAGTCAAACGTTTGACACACCTACTCCTTCAAAGATTTTTTTTGTTGTTTTACTATTTTCTACATTGTAGAATAATAGTGAAGACATCAAAACTATGAAATAACATATATGGAATCAAGTAGTAACCAAAAAAGTGTTAAAACAAATCAAAATATATTTTAAGTGTCACCAGTAAAAGGGGTTATTTGTTATTGTAGTTTGGTCAGGGCGTGGCAGAGGGTGTTTGTTTTGTGTGTTTCGGGGTTTTTGGTTTATGTTCTACATTTATCTATTTCTATGTGTTTATCTAGTGTTCTAGTAATGACCTCCAATTAGAGGCAGCTGGTTGTCGTTGTCTCTAATTGGAGGCCATATTTAAGTGGGTTAGTTTTCTCTTGTGTTTGTGGGTGGTTGTTTCCTGTATAGTCTGTGTACCTTACAGGACTGTTTTCGTCGTTTGTTTGTTTAAGTGTTTTTTCCTTCAATAAATAAGAAGATGATCAATATACCCGCTGCATTTTGGTCCGCTCCTTACGACGCCTGTTACAGAACCACCCACCAAAGAAGGACCAAGCAGCGGAGGAAGGAGCAGCAGGAGAGCTACTTGGAGTCGTGGACATGGGAGGAAATATTAGATGGAAAGGGACCCTGGAGGCAGGCTGGGGAGTACCGGCGAACGAAGGAGGAACTGGAGGCAGCAAAGGCAGAACAACGGAGGTATGAGGCATTATGTCCTCCATTTCAGGAGGTGAGGAGGCAGCCCCCAAAAAATGTTTTGGGGGGGCATACGGGGAGTTTAGCTAAGTCAGGGGGAGCCCTGACCTAACTTCCCGGGCGTACAGGAGAGAGCCGTGGAGCATAAAGGAGCCAGTCAAGGAATCAAGCGAGGAGCTTGACGTGAGATTCCGGAGAGAGGTACTGGCGGAAAGGGCACGAAGGAGCACCTGTGCTTCTTATGGGGAGCGAGGGATTAAGCAAGCACCATGTTATGCGGAGATACGCACGTATCGCCAGTGCGCAGCTACAGCCCGGTGCGCTTGATGAAAGCTCCTCACAGGTATCATGCTAGAGCCAGCATCGAGCCAGGACCGGTGATGCAAGTTGCAAGCATCAGACCGCCGGTGAGGGTTCATGGCCCAGTGTATCCTGTTCCTGCTCCTCATATTCTTCCTCTAGTGCGCCTGCCCAGTCCAGTACGTCCTGTTCCTGCTCCTCACACTAGCCCTGAGGTGCGTGTCAATAGTCTGGCGCCACCAAAGCCAGCCCCACGCATCAGGCCTTTAGTGTGCCTGCCCAGCCCAGTACGTCCTGTTCCTGCTCCTCTTACTAGCCCTGTGGTGCGGGTTACTAGTCTGGCGCCTCCTAAGCCAGCTCCACGCATCAGGCCTTCAGTGCGCAGTCTCCGTCCAGAGCTTCCGGCGACAGTTCCCCGTCCAGAGCTTCCGGCGACAGTTCCCCGTCCAGAGCTTCCGGCAACGTCCTACAGTCCGGAACCGGCAGAGACGGCCCACAGTCCGGAGCCTGCAGAGACGGCCCACAGTCCGGAGCCTGCAGAGACGGCCCACAGTCCGGAGCCTGCAGAGACTGCCCACAGTCCGGAGCCTGCAGAGACGGCCACAGTCCGGAGCCTGCAGAGACGGCCCTCAGCCCTGAGTCTCCAGCGACGCTACTCAGCCCTGAGTCTCCAGCGACGCTCCTCAGCCCTAAGTCTCCAGCGACGCACCTCAGCCCAGAGCCATCAGCAGTGGTCTACAGCCCTGAGCCTTCAGCGGGGGTGGGCAGGTTAGAATGGGGACTAAGGCCGGAGCCAGAGCCACCTCCGTTGTTGTAGGATTGGTGGGGGGGGAGGTGTGTAGCACTGGAGCCGTCGTTGACGGTGGCCACCCTCCCTTCCCTCCCTTTCAGTTTGGGGTTATTTTTTGTGGGGTTTTTGTTTAGGTGCATTCGGGGTCTGCACCTTTGGGGGGGGGGGGGGGGGGGGGGGGTACTGTCACGTCCTGACCAGTAAAATAGGTTATTTGTTATTGTAGTTTGGTCAGGGCGTGGCAGGGGGTGTTTGTTTTGTGTGTGTCGGGGGTTTTTGGTTTATGTTCTACATTTTCTATTTCTATGTGTTTATCTAGTGTTCTATTTCTATGTTGGGGTTTTGGTAATGACCTCCAATTAGAGACAGCTGGTTGTTGTTGTCTCTAATTGGAGGCCATATTTAAGTGGGTTAGTTTTCTCTTGTGTTTGTGGGTGGTTGTTTCCTGTATAGTCTGTGCACCTTACGGGACTGTTTTTGTTGTTTGTTTGTTTAAGTGTTTTTTCCTTCAATAAATAAGAAGATGATCAATATACCCGCTGCATTTTGGTCCGCTCCTTACGACGCCCGTTACATTAAGTAGCCACCCTTTGCCTTGATGACAGCTTTGCACACTCTTTGCATTCTCTCAACCAGCTTCATGAAGTAGTCACCTGGAATTCATTTAAATGAATAGGTGTGCCTTGTTAAAAGTTAATTTATGAAATGTCTTTCCTTCTTAATGTGTTTGAGCCAATCAGTTGTGTTGTGACAAGTTAGGAGTGGTATACAAAAGATAACCCTATTTGGTAAAATACCAAGTCCATACTATGGCAAGACTGGCTCAAATAAGCAAAGAAAAACAACAGTCCATAATTTCTTTAAGACATGAAGGTCAGTCAATACGGAACATTTCAAGAACTTTGAAAGTTTTGTCGCAAAAACAAAGTGCTATGGTGAAACTGGCTCTCATGAGGGCCACCACAGGACAGGAAGAGCCAGAGTTACCTCTGCTGTAGAGGATAACTTCATTGGAGTTACCAGCCTCAGAAATTGCAGTTCAAATAAATGCTTTCAAGTAACAGACACATCTCAACATCAACTGTTCATAGGAGACTGCCTGAATCTGCCTGAACTACTAAAGGACACCAATAAAAAGAGACTTGCTTGGGCCAAGAAACAGAAGCAATGGACATTATACCGGTGAAAATCAGATTTTTGGTTCCAATCGCCATGTCTTTGTGAGACAAAGATGATCTCTGCATGTGTGGTTCCCAGTATGAAGAATGGAGGAGGAGGTGTGATGGTATGGGTGTGCTTTGCTGGTGACACTGTCAGTGATTTATTTAGAATTCAAGGCACACTTAACCAGCATGGCTTCCACAGCATTCTGCAGCGATACGCCATCCCATCTCGTTTGTACTTTGTGGGACTATCATTTGTTTTTCAACAGGAAAACAACCCAAAACACACCTCCAGGCTGTGTAAGGGCTTTTTGACCAAGAAAAGAGATGGAGTGCTGCATCAGATGACCTGGCCTCCACAATCACTTGACCTCAACCCAATTCAGATGGTTTGGGATGAGTTGGACTGCAGAGTGAAGGAAAAGCAGCCAACAAGTGCTCAGCATATGTGGGAACTCCTTCAAGAATGTTGGAAAAGCATTCCTCATGAAGCTGGTTGAGAGAATGCCAAGAGTGTGCATCAAGGCAATGGATAGCAACTTTAAAGAATATAAATATATTTTGATTTGTTTAAACTTTTTTTTATTACTACATGATTCCATATGTGTTATTTCATAGTTTTGATGTCTTCACTATTATTCTAAAATTGTCACGGAATTCTAGGACCAGTGGAGATGCGGAATCAGGCGCAGGAGACAGAGGGCCGGAGCAACAGAGTTTTAATGTAACGGGCAAAACACAATAGCCGAAAGGCACAGGGCGCTCAATAAAGTCCGCCAGGGAAAACACATTCCCAAAATAAACACGAGGGAAAAAGCGCACGGGGCGCATCCCGGCAATAAAGCTTACACAGGCCAGCGAAACAGACCACACACACAACTGTCCTGAGTGGACAATAAACAATCCCGCACGAGAACCCAAACTGAAAATACACACAATATAACCCTCCACTAATGACAGACACGAAACAGGTGCGGGATAGACAGACAAAACCAAAAGACACAGAAACATAGATCGGTGGTAGCTAATAGGCCGGCGACCGAGGAGGGGCGCCACCTTCGTTGGATACAGTGACAAAAATGTAGAAAATAGTAAAAATACAGAAAAACCCTTGAATGAGTGGGTGTGTCCAAATTTTTGACTGGTATTGTATATTACCGTGAAAAAGTATTTGCCCCCTTTATGATTTTCTCTATTTTTGCATATTTTTGATACTGAATGTTATCAGATCTTCAATCAAAACCTAATATTAGATAAAGGGGACCTGAGTGAACAAATAAACCACAAAAATTATACTTATTTTAATTATTTCATAATGCCCATGTGTAAAAAAGTAATTGCTCCCTCACACTCAACTGTTTTTGCCACCTTTAGCTGCAATGACTCCAACCAAACGCTTCCTGTAGTTGTTGATCAGTCTCTCATATCAAGGGAAAGGAATTTTGGCCCACTCTTCCATGCAGAGCTGCTTTAACTCAGCGACATTTGTGGGTTTTCAAGCATGAACTGCTCGTTTCCAGTCCTGTCACAACATCTCAATTGGGATTAGGTCTGGTCTTTGACTAGGCCATTCCAAAACTTCAAGCTTGTTGTTTTTTTCGACATTTTCATGTAGACTTGATTGTGTGTTTTGGATCATTGTCTTGCTGTATGACCCAGCTGTGCTTCAGCTCACAGATGGATGGCCTGACATTCTCCTACAGAATTCTGATACAGAGCAGAATTCATGGTTCCTTCTATTAAGGGAAATCGTCCAGGCCCTGAGGCAGAAAAACATCCCCAACTATCACACTACCACCACCATGGTATAAGGTTGTTACTGTGGAATGCAGTGTTTGGTTTTCACCAGGTTTTCACATGGGACCCATGTCATCCAAAAAGTTATACTTTTGACTCATCTATCCCTAGAACATTCTCCTAAAAAAGGCACTGAAGAGCGAACTGTCACTCCATAGACAGCTAGGATAAGTGAATATAATCATGACGTTATTAATATGAGCATATTAATCTAGATCTAAACAGCAACAGCAGTAAAAGTGTGTGTGTGATTCAAAAGGGGGAATGGAACAATATATCAATCCTTGAATGGTACTCTTATATAAAAAAAGATTTGGAAAAATACAGGAAGATAAACATTAAGCCATCTCTATGAAAAATTATGATGACAAAATACAACATTTGTATTACAGCCTTAGTTAATGACTTGACATTCAGCATGTGATTTTATGCTATTTAGATAAGTGATGGGCCTTTGAACACTCACATGGTTTTCATGCCAATTTGCTCCATTTCTCATAACACTTTTGTCTGAAAGAGTCACCGCTATTATATTGTATTGGAATTTTTATTAGTAATTCCATCATAATACTATGCTGTGCCCCTACAGAAAACAAGCTGAGAAAAAAAAGAGAGGGGTAGGTAGGGGAGACCATGCATTCATGCCATGTCTCGTGAATAAGAAATTAAAGTTTTGACTTGGCTCCAAGTTGCTCCTCTCTGGTGCCTCATTTCAATTACCAAAGAGGCTGTTTTGAGGAGAACGGAATGAGTAATTACATTTGAAGAAAGCTGTCGATGTGCGATGCCCTAAGAAGGAAAACCTGTTATCTATGAGAAGACACTGATTGACACTCAACAGAAAGTCCCTCATGATATATACACTAGTCTCTGTCTATAGGATGCTTTCATACTGTTATGTGTCAACACATTTTCATAAAGAATCCTTGAAAAATAAACATCACAAGCAGAACCCAGCTGGCTTGGCTTACATATCCTATATGCATATTTTATACGATACATGAAAACATTTCACAAAACGATGAATTCTTAGGCAGTTAAATACATGTACATAACGTCCTGAAAGAGGTAGCGCAGGCACCTTTTAAAACAGACTTCCTGCAGAGTACTTCAATGACATTGACAAATAACAGTGCCAATCATTCGGCTAAGAGGACATATTAACCAAAACACTAAGCATAACTACGACACCTCCTCCAATTTCCCCAGTTTGTCAAGAGGCAAAGTGAAGAGAGAAAAAAGCCTTCTCTTATAGCACATACTTAAAGATGCACTCCGGGATCTTAATCACAACAAATTCCTAACAAAAACGGGGACCACTTTTGGCTCGTGAGTATCACTTTCAAAACTACTGGCTGAAATTATACAAAGGTTTGAGAGTGCATCTTTAATTTCAGACAATGCTGAGAAGGACGGAGGGAGTGAGGGAGTAAATGGTTGAGGACTTTACAGCACTCATAAATACTGATCTATTAAATTGGTCGAATTCTTCTCTGGGCCTTCTGTAAAGCTCTGTTTAATCAGAAGGGGGCGGGATGAAGGTCAGGGGCATTCCACAGCCATGCCATTGATCTGAATGACAAAGCTTATTCCCCCAAGGTTTATTGGCGGCACCGCCAACCAGTCAGGTGATATGGGGAGAGGAGAGGCCAGGCTAAAATGGTGACAGATGGGGGGAGCATGTGCTGTGTTGAATAATGTAAAGACCTTTCATACCGACACACAAAGTAAATGACGGAAGACTCCACTTTTTGGGCCTCCAGAGGCATCTCCTGATTCAGCAAACCTCAGGTAACCATTGCGTAACGCTGGGTTTATGTTTCAACGAATCATCCCCACTTGAGTAATTTATTGAATGGAGCAATTTGGCCTGAAAACCATGTGAGTGTTCAAAGAAGGACCATCATTTATCTAAATAGCATAGAATCACATGCTGAATGTCAAGTTATTCATTAGGATTTCACAAGACAATGATTGATTCAAATTGACATTGTAAATCAACGATTGTCCATCATGGACCTAAGAAAAACTGGAATACATGTACACCAATGAAGGCTATATTTTACACAGCATTATATGCCTATTACTTCTGATTGTCATTGTGGCTTCATAGTCAAGCACATCCAGCCACAGTTAAATGGAGCCCCTATGACTTCACCAAAAAGATACAGGATTATTTATTGGAAATGCATTATGACTCGTCTCCTCATGATAGCCATGACCTTCATGTTACAAAGCCTGATGGTGACTGCCTTTCAATCATGGTTTTCTACTGGTCGATTGTGAACCAGCCGGAGCCAATCACAGCCAACTACAACATCCAATCATAGTTGTTGGGCTAAATTATCACTACTAGGCGATAAGAAGAAAAACTAAAATGTAGTTGTTTGTTTCACCACCACACAGATAAAACAAACTGACTGATAGATGTAGGATTACAAAATAAATAAAAATGTTGGCAGCAAACGTATTATTAAGTCCCTTCCTCACAGCAGTCTACACAGCCATCTACAGTCTCCCAATGGAAGCGGCCATCTTTTCATCTTCAATCTATATACATCACGCTCACAGAGAGAGAATAGTCTATACCCCATTTGCTGTTAGTTCCCTTTCAATATTTTGACATGAATTATAGATTTTCCCCAGAGTGTATTCCCCCTCAAATATCATGTTTGTTCTCTGAGAAGGCCACTCCTGCATTGTCTTGGCTGTGTGCTTAGGGTCGTTGTCATGTTCTTCTCAGTCTGAGGTCCTGAGCGCTCTGGAGTAGGTTTTCATCAAGGATCTCTGTATTTTGCTCCGTTCATCTTTCCCTCAATCCTGACTAGTCTCCCAGTCCCTGCCATTGAAAAACATCCCCGCAGCATGATGTTGCCACCACCATGCTTCACCGTAGGGATCGTGCCAGGTTTCCTCCAGACGTGACGCCTGGCATTGAGGCACAATCATAATCCTGCCTCAGAGCTCTATGGACAATTCCTTTGACCTCATGACTTGGTTTTTGCTCTGACATGCACTGTCAACTGTGGGACCTTATATAAACAGGTGTGTGCCATTCCAAATAATGTCCAATCAATTGAATTTACGACTCATGGATTCCAATCAAGTTGTACAAACATTTCAAGGATGATTAATGGAAACAGGATGTACCTGAGCTCAATTTCGAGTCTCATAGCAAAGGTTCTGAATACATATGTAAATAAGGTATTTCTGTTAGGAATTTTTTATACATTTGCAAAAAACCTGTTTTCACTTTGTTGTTATGGGGTAATGTGTGTAGATTGCTGATTTTTTATTTATTGAATCAATTTTAGAATAAGGCTGTAACGTAACAAAATGTGGAAAAAGTCAAGGGTCTGAATACTTTCCGAATGCACTGTAAATAGTGAAACTATGCACAAAAGCAATAAATAAATAGTCAGCTCGTACTTGTGTGCGTCTTCACGCAATGGCATCAATTGGATTTAATTTAGCTGTTATTCCTTGTCCTAACAGTTGAGACAATTTTCATAACTTCTACTTGCTTGACACACTTTGACATACCTTTTGTCTGGTTGTAGTGCGTAATAGTCTCAGGTTCTCTCTTTATTGTGTCCTGTTGTCTCATTCTTCAGCACAGTTGTGGAGAACAGGTGCCTTATTCTGCCGAGAGGGAAGGGGCTCCCGTATTAATTTTCATGATGCCGGCCAGACTTGTCTTCTTTGCAAGCAACTTGTTCGCCAATGACAGTGAGGTGAATAAATTGTCCATGATGACATTTCTCCCCTTACCAACGTAAGGTTCCACAAGCCTCATCACCACATTCTCCGACACTCGCTCACCTGCTACCCAATGTGGATATTTTACCAGATATTGACAGTTGTTCAGCATGTACAACTACATACGTTCTCACTGTGTAGCTTACTCCAAGTAGGCCAGAGAAGACTGATAAGACTGCTTTGATTACAGTAGGTGGACTGATATAGGATTCATACTGTACCATTTTAAGATTACAATTAGACTGGATGAATACAATAGAATGGCCCGCCCTGTTCTTCATTTACAATTGGTGATTACATAATTATGCATCGTTCGCTTCCCTTCACTCATCAACTCACCCATTCTCCCCCATCATACTTTAATTAACTAATTTAATCTGTTGTTATATGTGTGAAATTAGTTTCAATATAGTTTAGGATCAGTTTCCAGGCAATTATCAGGATTATTATCAACCGGGCACTGTACTTTCAACTGTCTGAAGAAGAAGCGGAGCAGGCTCTACTGTTGGGAGAAGGAGGGGCAATGGGAGTAAACCATTAAAAAAATGTCTTCCTGAAACTGGTTATAACTCCAGTTTTGTTTGTGATATTAAGATTCTGACAATGGCGGTGTGTTATATAGACTTATTTAGGAAAAGTGAAGGACAGAGCGGCATGACTTAAAACATATATAATCATGAGCAGTCAAAATTACTGCTTTAGTGGTTCTAGTGTTAATAAAGTATGACAAAACCTCAGACACAACGGCAAAAAAATAAATAATTGAGCCCCCTAGCTGTACTGATTTAAATTCCATTCAAAAGGCCTGCTCAAAAACATGGGTTGAATGAGTCCAAAGTCCAAAATCCAAGAAGATGTAGGGGGGTGTGGAGAAAACCAGATAGTTGCTGTGAACGCTGCAGGAGGTCTCAATGACAACCCTAACACATATAGACCAACACGGTTGGAAAAAGGTGGGTGAAAAACTGTGTGTGGGGGGGTTAGTGCCACTCAACCGTCCCCTTGTCTCCTGGCAGACAACGCCACCAAATGTTTCCCTATCCTCCTGATTGCAGCCTTCTTATCCCCCCGGGTTTACTGGGCCATGATGGGGGAATAGCTGGCGGTTCCCTACCACCCTCCTATACTCACATAACCTGAACACCATGGGGATATTGAGACAGACATCTTGGTCCGGGATGAAAGTGCCAATTCCGTCAGGCACACACCCAGGGTATACGTGGACGGGGTTCACAATAGCTACAGTTTATAGGAGACACTAACAACCCCATAACACTGCTAAGGCCTTACCGAACAATAGCTCTGCTCCCGATCCTGGCCAGCTACACGGAGCTTTGCAAAGCCATAAAGAGTTTTACACTCATTTATTCCTGTGTCTAAGCCCCTAACAAACAATTTCCCTTGTGAGCTCTTCTAGTTCTTCTCTGTATATTCCATTTCACAGAACCGTTGGGGCAATGTGCTTCATTTGCAGACGTGTGACCCTGGTGATGTCGTAGATATTGCTCATTATTCACACATCGTAAGGTGCTAGATGTAAATGTGCCAGCGCAATGGCTCTCCCTGTTCATTTTCAATCCTGTGTTTGGATATCTTATATTTTGATAATAACACCCACTTGGTTGAGGAAGGATCTGCAGCTAATGGAACTAGGGATGCACCAATATTAATTTTGGGTCAATTACAATATCCAATATTTTCCTTGCCAAAAAACCTGATACCGATACTGATAACCGATATTACATTTTTTTGCGGCCTTTTAAGCATTCTAGTAAAGTTAAATAGTTGAAACACACACACACACACACCAAAAAGTTATTTTGTTGGCATTTATGTCCCACTTACCAGTAAAACATAATCAAAACCCATTTCTTTCATTTACTTGCTGTGCTGTTTCGTTGTTCATTTGTTCAGTCGTTTCATTCTCAACCAGGATTTCATCATACATGTCAAGCAGTGAAGTTTCAGCTCTGTCTGTCCGTGGCCTCTTCTGTCATGGGTTCTCTTCCTCGGTGCGCACGGTCACGGTGTCCATTTCCATCTTGTCCAGCTGTGTCTAACATTTCACGTACTTTTGCAAGTTTTAACCCCACGGTCTATGTGGGCAGTTTTGTTGAGCAGGCATTTCAATGCCATGACAGAGGGTATCACGTCTGCTGCAGACGCAGTTGATGAGCTTATTTCGAGTCAGTAGTTTGAATGGAGCTAGGAGTGTGTTCATGTTTTCAATGAGAGTCCACTGGTTTGTAGTGATTGTTACAGGTAACTCATAGTCAGCTGCGTACATGCCAAGCCCTCATCTTTGTTCCAGCAGGCTCTCCATCATGTAAAAAGTACTGTTCCATCTGGTGGAAACGTCTTGCTTAAGCCTTTTCGTTTTCATTCCAAGCTGCTCCTGTATTGCTTGCAGGCGGCTGTATGCTAGCTGTGAGTGTTTAAAATGATCCACTATCTTCCTACCTGTTGCCACTGTGTCAGATATGCTGCGTTGGGCCAAAACACCTTTGTTCACAGCCAGTTGCCGTGTGTCTGCTACGAACGGCAAACTGGCGTCTCCGCATTCTTCCAAAGCCTTTGTCATGTTACATCTATTATCAGGTAGCACAGTGTGTACTTTGTTCTTGGAGATTTTCCAAGTTTTAAACACGTTCTCAAATGCCTTTGAAATGGCAGCCGTATTGAGCATGCAATACGGCTTTCCTCAGTACAAAATCCTCGTCGACCCACTGTGCTGTCAGACTCAGCATGCTCATGGGCTGACATCGCTGGTCCAAATGTCAGTCGTGAAGCTAATAGCAGTGACGCCCATAGCAAGTAGCTCATGGATGTGCGTTTCAACAATACTGTGTAACTCCGGTAGGGCAACATCTGCAAAATAGCACCTACTTGGTAGTTTATACCGGGGCTCGACCAGTCAACATCATCCACGACAGAGAACGGTTGATTGTCAAGGGAAATTAATTTCCTCATCTTGGCGTAAATGGATTTCGCCTTTGAGTTGCCTTGCTGATATTTTCTTACTCTTTCAAATGACTGCTCAACTTGAATTTGTTTAGTTGTTGGAAGTGTACGCTTAGTTTTTTCTGCTTTTGTTCTAAGTAGGAATCCTAGGAATCCTAGGAATCCAAGATGGCGTAGCAGTTCAGACGTCCTGTCGTGTCCCGTGTATATATATATATATTTACATATTTTTTCTTCACTTATCTTTTTACATTTTTTTATTCTAAATACTCAACCTCAAAGCACTCTCCTGCAACCCGCCTCATCAATTTAAAAAAAAAAGAAAGTATTATTTACCTCATCTGAATTCCACGACAGAAGCTAGCCAGAGGTTAGCCATTTTCACTGGCTAACGTTGAAGTTCAGCTAGCTACGGTTAGCTGTCCTCAGCTATCCATTAGCTCGAAAAGCTATCGCCAGTTTTTGTACAGCGCGACTCAGACCAGAGCATATCGGACCTATTCTCTCTCCTTTCCTCGATTTCTACCGCAGGCTCTGGACATTTACACCTGGATCTTGCAGCTAACTAGCTGCTACCTGAGTGACTATTGGCAACGTCGGTCTCGGAATTAACACACACTATTACGGAGCTAGCTAGCTAGCCAGCTGAAGAATTCCGTCAGCCACTCGTGGGCTACTCCTGAGCTAGCCAGCTGAAGTGTCTCCTGGGCTACAACTCACCTATCCTGACCCGTTTTACTGCCGATGCGGAGCCCCATTGGGTCTTCACGACTGGATCACCGACGTTATCTGCCCGAGGGAGTTGTCCAACTGGCCCCTCCGTCGCGACGTAACCTGATCGCCCATCTGCGGCCAGCTAATCGTTAGCTGTCTTTTCGGCTGCGATCTGAATAGGTCTGTCGGACACTTTTCTTGGGCCACTATAACTAACTATTTTGCCAACTTGGACAGGTCCCCCCTTCCACACGGAACCCCACTAACCCACAGACGGAAACGCACGAGGCGGCTAAAAACAGACCTCCCTCCCATCTTCCACCAGCTTGCTACCTATGGCCCGGCTAGCTGTCTGATTCTCACTGGACCCTCTGATCACTCGGCTAAGCATGCCTCTCCTTAATGTCAATATGCCTTGTCCATTGCTGTTCTGGTTAGTGTTTATTGGCTTATTTCACTGTAGAGTCTCTAGCCCTGCTCATTATACCTTATCCAACCTCTCAGTTCCTCCACCCACACATGCTATGACATCTTCTGGTTTCAATGATATTTCTAGAGACAATATCTCTCTCATAATCACTAAATGCCTAGGTTTACCTCCTCTGTACTCACATCCCACCATACCTTTGTCTGTACATTATACCTTGAAGCTATTTTATCGCCCCCAGATACCTGCTCCTTTTTCTCTCTATTCTGGACGTCACAGACGACCAATTCTTATAGCTTTTAGCCGTACCCTCATACTTATCCTTCTCTGCTCCGCTGGGGATGTAGAGGTGAATCCAGGCCCTTCAGTGCCTGGCTCCACACCTACTCCCCAGGCGCTCTCTTTTGATGACTTCTGTAACCGTAATAGCCTTGGTTTCATGCATGTTAACATTAGAAGCCTCCTCCCTAAGTTTGTTTTATTCACTGCTTTAGCACACTCTGCCAACCCGGATGTCCTAGCTGTGTCTGAATCTTGGCTTAGGAAGTCCACTAAAAACTGTGAAATCTTCATCCCTAACTACAACGTTTTCAGACAAGATAGAACGACCAAAGGGGGCGGTGTTGCAATCTACTGCAGAGATAGCTTGCAGAGTTCTGTCCTGCTATCCAGGTCTGTACCCAAACAATTTGAACTTCTACTTTTAAAAATCCACCTCTCCAAAAACAAGTCTCTCACCGTTGCCGCCTGCTATAGACCCCCCTCGGCCCCTAGCTGTGCTCTGGACACCATATGTGAACTGATTGCCCCCCATCTATCTTCAGTGCTCGTGCTACTAGGCGACCTAAACTGGGACATGCTTAACACCCCAGCCATTCTACAATCCAAGCTTGATGCCCTCAATCTCACACAAATTATTAATGAACCCACCAGGTACAACCCCAAAGCCGCAAACACTGGCACCCTCATAGATATCATCCTAACCAATGTGCCCTCTAATTACACCTCTGCTGTTTTCAACCAAGATCTCAGCGATCACTGCCTCATTGCCTGCACCCGTAATGGGTCAGCGGTCAAACGACCTCCACTCATCACTGTCAAACGCTCCCTGAAACATTTCAACGAGCAAGCCTTTCTAATCGACCTGGCCCTGGTATCCTGGAAGGATATTGACCTCATCCCGTCAGTAGAGGATGCCTGGTTATTTTTTAAAAATGCCTTCCTCTCCATCTTAAATAAGCATGCCCCTTTCAAGAAATTTAGAACCAGGAACAGATATAGCCCTTGGTTCTCCCCAGACCTGACTGCCCTTAACCAACACAAAAATATCCTGTGGCGTTCTGCATTAGCATCGAACTGCCCCCGCGATATGCAACTTTTTAGGGAAGTTAGAAACCAATACACACAGGCAGTTAGAAACGCCAAGGCTAGCTTTTTCAAACAGAAATTTGCTTCGTGCAACTCCAACTCTAAAAAGTTCTGGGACATTGTAAAGTCCATGGAGAATAAGAACACCTCCTCCCAACTGCCCACTGCACTGAGGATAGGAAACTCTGTCACCACCGATAAGCCCACTATAATTGAGAATTTCAATAAGCATTTTTCTACGGCTGGCCATGCTTTCCACCTAACTACCCCTACTGCATTCAACAGCACTGCACCCCCCACAGCTACTCGCCCAAGCCTCCCCCATTTCTCCTTCTCCCAAATCCATTCAGCTGATGTTCTGAAAGAGCTGCAAAATCTGGACCCCTACAAATCAGCTGGGCTTGACAATCTGGACCCTTTCTTTCTAAAATTATCTGCCGAAATTATTGCAACTCCTATTACTAGCCTGTTCAACCTCTCTTTCGTGTCGTCTGAGATTCCCATAGATTGGAAAGCAGCTGCTGTCATCCCCCTCTTCAAAGGAGGTGACACTCTTGACCCAAGTTGCTACAGACCTATATCCATCCTACCCTGCCTTTCTAAGGTCTTCGAAAGCCAAGTCAACAAACAGATTACCGACTATTTCGAATCCCACCGCACCCTCTCCGCTATGCAATCTGGTTTCAGAGCTGGTCATGGGTGCACCTCAGCCACGCTCAAGGTCCTAAACGACATCGTAACCGCCATCGATAAGAAACATTACTGTGCTGCCGTATTCATTGACCTGGCCAAAGCTTTTGACTCTGTTAATCACCACATCCTCATCGGCAGACTTAGTAGCCTTGGTTTCTCAAACGATTGCGTCGCCTGGTTCACCAACTACTTCTCTGACAGAGTTCAGTGTGTCAAATCGGAGGGCCTACTGTCTGGACCTCTGGCAGTCTCTATGGGGGTACCACAGGGTTCAATTCTTGGGCCAACTCTTTTCTCTGTATACATAAATGATGTCGCTCTTGCTGCTGGTGAATCTCTGATCCACCTCTACGCAGACGACACCATTCTGTATACTTCTGGCCCTTCTTTGGACACTGTGTTAACAACCCTCCAGACGAGCTTCAATGCCATTCAACTCTCCTTCCGTGGTCTCCAACTGCTCCTAAACACAAGTAAAACTAAATGCATGCTCTTCAACCGATCGCTGCCTGCACCTGCCCGCCCATCCAGCATAACTTCTCTGGACGGTTCTAACTTAGAATTTGTGGACAACTACAAATACCTAGGTGTCTGGTTAGACTGTAAACTCTCCTTCCAGACTCACATCAATCATCTCCAATCCAAAGTGAAATCTAGAATTGGCTTCCTATTTCGCAACAAAGCATCCTTCACTCATGCTGCCAAACATACCCTCGTAAAACTGACCATCCTACCAATCCTCGACTTCGGCGATGTCATTTACAAAATAGCCTCCAATACCCTACTCAACAAGCTGGATGCAGTCTATCACAGTGCCATCCGTTTTGTCACCAAAGCCCCATATACAACCCACCACTGCGACCTGTATGCTCTCGTTGGCTGGCCTTCACTTCATCATCGTCGCCAAACACATTGGCTCCAGGTCATCTACAAGACCCTGCTAGGTAAAGTCCCCCCTTTTCTCCGCTCACTGGTCACCATAGCAGCACCCACCTGTAGCACGCGCTCCAGCAGGTATATCTCTCTGGTCACCCCTAAAGCCAACTCCTCCTTTGGTCGTCTCTCCTTCCAGTTCTCAGCTGCCAATGATTGGAACGAACTACAAAAATCTCTAAAACTGGAAACACTTATCTCCCTCACTAGCTTTAAGCACCAGCTGTCAGAGCAGCTCACAGATCTCTGCACCTGTACATAGCCCATCTTTAATTGAGCCCAAACTACTACCTTTTCCCCTACTGTATTTATTTATTTTATTTATTTTGCTCCTTTGCACCATATTATTTATATTTTAACTTTTAACTTTCTTCAAACTACAAATCTACCATTCCAGTGTTTTTTCTTGCCATACTTTATTTACTTTGCCACCATGGCATTTTTTTGCCTTTACCTCCATTATCTCACATCATTTGCTCACATTGTATATAGTCTTCTTTTTTTTCTACTGCATCATTGATTGTATGTTGTTTTACTCCATGTGTAACTCTGTGTTTTTGTATGTTGTCGAACTGCTTTGCTTTATCTTGGCCAGGTCGCAATTGTAAATGAGAACTTGTTCTCAACTTGCCTACCTGGTTAAATAAAGGTGAAATAAATAAAAAAAAAAAAAAAAGTAGTCGCTGAACATCTGGGGGTGAACATGATGCACTTTCAAAGTAATTAGGTTTGTGGTATTGAAAGATTTCACATTCTCCCCTCATCGGGAAATAATAGCAGCACAAACGTTGCATATAGAGCCAATGTTGCCATTTTTAGATAATATCCGATTCTGATATGCTTACCGATATATCCCTAATAGGAACCTACACACAATACCCCGGCCCCCCGCACCTCTCTGATTAAGAGGGGTTGGGTTAAATGTGGAAGACACATTTCAGTTGAATGCATTCAGTTGTGCAACTCACTAGGTATCCCCTTTCCCTAACCCTTCCCTACTATGGCTGACCCTGTAAAACAACACATTTCACTGCACCTATCCGGTGTATGTGACAATAAAACATCTTAGAATTATTTCAAGATGCATTATGTAGAAATCGCTCCGCCATTTCCTGGTTCATAAAACTCTAGTTTGCCTAATTTCAGTTTATGTGACAAAACAAGCAACTATTGTGTATAGGATCACTGTTTAAACCGCTGTAAAATGTATTTTTCATAACCAAAAATATTGTATTTTCAGCTGGTGTACAAAGCCGAAGCAAAAAGACGCAAAAAGGAAACTTAAGAACGGGAAGCTTAGAAATAGCGCAAATCTACAGTACATTCAGAAAGTATTCTGACATAACAAAACATTATAAGGGGAATTGATGAGGGGAAATCAAATATTGTATCCTTTTCAGATTAAATCTCTAACATAACAAAATGTTTTGTTATTATTTATTCTGAATAAATCTGTAACAAAACATTTTGTTATGTTAC
>NC_042958.1:11552478-11557478 GCF_901001165.1 Salmo trutta | reverse complement strand
TATTGCCAATCGGTGGTCACTCAGCCTGTACTTGGTAAGGATCTGTCTCTGCCAGGTGGTCACTCAGCCTGTACTTGGTAAAGATCTGTCTCTGCCAGGTGGTCACTCAGCCTGTACTTGGTAAGGATCTGTCTCTGCTTCGTATCTCTGACAGAGGAGAGATAATCAGACAATTCATATTCTCTGTTTAGGGTCAGATAGCAATTTAGTCGGCTTTGGGATTTTGTTTCGTTTTTCCAATGTTGTAAATATGAGTCCTTTGATTGGTTCATGATTTTGTTTATTTGAATTCTTTCTTTTGAAGCAGTGCTGGTGTCAGCTTGGTTGGTTAGGTCTAACACCAGCTGACTAAGAGGGCTCGTTTCTGGGCTCAGCTCTTGGGTTTGGAGTGCATTAAATTGCAGACTTGAATTTGGACTTGAATTTAGATGTAGCTAAAATTTTAATGATCTTTTCTGTATTTTCATTATTACTGGAAAGCGGCCCAATTCTGCCCTACATGCATTAGTTGGTGTATTTCTCTGGACTTGTAGGATTTTCCGACAGAATTCTGCATGTAGGGCTTCAATTGGATGTTTGTCCCACATTTTAAAGTCCAGTTTATTGAGTGGCCCCCAAACCTCACTTCCGTAAAGAGCTATTGGTAGGATTACACTGTCAAATATTTTGATCCAAATTCTAATTGGATGTTGATTTTGAATAATTTCATTTTTATTGCATACAATGCTCTGCGGGCTTTTTCTTTGAGTGCATTTACTGCCATATTAAAGTTTCCCGATGCAGATATGGTCAGACCAAGGTAGTTATAATTTTTAGTGTGTTCAATGATGGTGTTGTTCAGGGTGAATTTATATTTGTGTTTCTGACATCTGGTTTTCTTTTGGAAAATCATGATTTTCGTTTTTTGGAAATTTACTGCCAGGGCCCAATTATGGCAATATTGCTCTAGAATATTAATGTTCTGTTGAAGACCTTCTTTGGTTGGTGATAGAAGTACCAAGTCATCAGCATATAGCAGGTATTTCACCTCTGTGTCAAATAGTGTGAGTCCTGGGGCTGGAGAATGGTCCAACATGTCTGCTAATTCATTGATATAAATGTTGAAAAGGTTTGGACTCAAACTGCAGCCTTGTCTCACACCTCGACATTGTGAAAATAATTCTGTTCTTTGGTTTTTGATTTTTATTGCACATTTATTTTCTGTGTACATACATTTTATTAAGTCATACACCTTACCACCAAGCCCACTTTGGAGAATTTTGTAGAATAGCCCTTCATGCCAAATAGAATCAAATGCTTTTTTAAAGTCAATAAAGTAAGCAAAGATTTTGGCCTCTTTTTTTTGGTGGACGTGTTTATTAAATAGTGTGTGTATATGGTCAGTAGTGCGACGGTTAGGGAGAAAGCCAATTTGACATTTACTTATTAAATTTTTTTCTTGAAGAAAGGTTTGAATTCTTGAATTCAAAATGCTACAGAAAACCTTTCCCAAGTTACTGTTTACGCAAATTCCCCTGTATTTATTGGGGTCTGATTTGTCTCCACTTTTGTGGATAGGGGAGATGAGCCCCTGGTTCCAGACATCAGGGAAGCAGCCAGAAGTTAAAACCATGCTGAACAATTTAAGCACAGTATTTTGCAACTCAGGTGTGCTCTTTTTCAGCATTTAATTTCTGATGTTGTCTAGACCACAAGCCGTCTTTGATTTAATAGATTTGAGCTTTTCATTTAGTTCTTGTTGGGTTATTTGGTAATCTAATGGATTTTGGTTGTTTTTAATGACTGATTCAAGGATGTTCAATTTTTCTTTAATTTCTAATTGGTTCTGTTGTAAGTCTCTTTGTGGGATGTTTTTGTATAGATTATGAAAATACGTTTTCCAAATTCCTACATCTTGTATGGCTAATTCTTGTGGCTTTGTTGTGCTTAAATTGTTCCACATGTCCCAGAACTGATTTTGGTCAATTGCGTTTTCAATTTCATCAAGTGTCCTGTTGGTATAATTCAATTTCTTGCGTTTCAGTGTTTGTTTATACTGTTTCAGAGTTTCAAAGTATTCATATCGTAGCTCTGGGTTGTTTTGCTGCTTATGTTTTTCATTTGACATTTGTCTTAGGTGTTTTCGAATTGTTTTACATTCATTATCAAACCATTTATCAGAAACATTTTGTTTTTGTTTCTGATGTTGCATTTCTTTGGTTTTCTCAAATTTGCTTTCGATGCTGCTTTTTGGAATATGCAGTTGATGTTTTGAGTAGCCGAATTGACACCATCTTTATCTTTTTGGTATTGTGAGTTATTGAAAAACTGTATAGAGTTCAACGTTTCAATGAATCTCTCTGCACTGTTTGGAGCCCATCTGTACAATGGGTTTATGTTGTAGAGTTTATTGGGCTGTTTTTTTGAATGAGTATTGCCGGTTAATTTCTTCAGATACACGTTGATCTGACAATGGTGTCTGTGGTCTGACAGTGAATGCACTAATGGAGGAGGGGTCGATGTCAGTGATGGCATAATCGACTACACTTGTCCCAAGAGCTGAGCAGTAAGTAAACCGACCTAAAGAGTCCCCTCTGACTCTACCATTAAGCATGTACAGGCCTAAGGCTCGACAGAGATTCACTAACTTCTTCCCATTTTTGTTCAGTATTTGGTTAGGACTGTTTCTATTATTTATAATAGGGCTACTGTACAAGGAGGGGTGTCCACATATGTGGTGGTTACCTCCCTCATCAGTGTAGTCAGGCTCAGAACCTGTTCTTGCATTGAAATCTCCACAAAGAAGCACTTTACCCTCTGTCTGAAATGTAATGATTTCCGTGTGGAGATTGTCGAAAAACTGATCATCATAATATGGTGAATTTGAAGGAGGAGCATAAGCTGCACATATGTATACATCATTGTCACAGTAGATTGTACCTTTGTTAAGTTTTTGCCAAATGTGACTGGTTCCTTTTTTTCATTTCATTCAGTGCTAAGTCCTGCTTATGCCAAATGATGATTCCACCTGAGTCTCGGCCCCGTTTAACATTTTTATGTTAGATTGATGGTAGTAAACTTTCTCTATAGCCTGAGGGACACTGAGTATCTATGTCTCCACGACACCATGTTTCCAGTAGGATTATGATGTCCTGTCCCTTGATGTTTTTAATCAATTCTGGATTTGTTGTTTTATAACCAAAATGTGGAGTATAGGCCCTGGATATTCCAAGAGCTGATAGTTAATGATCGACTTTATAATACGTGATATTCACTGGTTTGAGTAAAGTACATTGAAATCAAACATAATTATACATACGCATACATACATACATACATACATACATACATACATACATACATACATACATACATACATACATACATACATACATACATACATACATACATACATACATACATACATACATACATACATACATACATACTAGAGGTCGACCGATTAAACGGAATGGCCGATTTTAATTAGGGCCGATTTCAAGTTTTCATAACAATCGGTATTTTAGGCAACCGATTTGCCTATTTTTTAATATTTTTTTAGTTTTTTAATTTGTTAAACCTTAATTTTTTAACTAGGCAAGTCAGTTAAAGAACACATTCTTATTTTCAATGACGGCCTAGGAACGGTGGGTTAACTGCCTTGTTCAGGGGCAGAACGACAGATTTTTACCTTGTCAGCTTGGGGATGCAACCTTACGTTAACTAGCCCAACGCTCTAACCACCTGCTTTACGTTGCCAAGGTAAGTTGCTAGCTAGCATTAAACTTATCTTATAAAAAAACAATCAATCAATCATAAACACTAGTTAACTACACATGGTTGATGATATTACTAGTTTATCTAGCCTGTCCTGCTTTGCATATAATCGATGTGGTGCGCATTCGCGAAAAAGGACTGTCTTTGCTCCGACGTGTACCTAACCATAAACGTCAATGTCTTTCTTAAAATCAATACACAATTATATATTTTTAAACCTACATATTTAGTTAATATTGCCTGCTAACATGAATTTCTTTTAACTAGGGAAAATGTGTCACTTCTCTTGCAAACAGAGTCAGGGTATATGCAGCAGTTTGGGCCGCCTGGCTTGTTGCGAACTGAAGACTATTTCTTCCTAACAAAGACAGCAGACTTCGCCAAACGGGGATGATTTAACAAAAGCGCATTTGCGAAAAAAAGCACAATCGTTGCACGACTGTACCTAACCATAAACATCAATGCCTTTCTTAAAATCAATACACAGAAGTATATATTTTTAACCTGCATATTTTAGCTAAAAGAAATCCAGGTTAGCAGGCAATATTAACCAGGTGAAATTGTGTCAGTTCAGTTGCACGCAGAGTCAGGGTATATGCAACAGTTTGGGCCGCCTGGCTCGTTGCGAACTAATTTGCCAGAATTTTTACGTAATTATGACCTAACATTGAAGGTTGTGCAATGTAACAGGAATATTTAGACTTAGGGATGCCACCAGTTACATAAAATACGGAACGGTTCCGTATTTCACTGACAGGAAAAACGTTTTGTTTTCGAGATGATAGTTTCCGGATTCGACCATATTAATGACCTAAGGCTCGTATTTCTTTGTGTTTTATTGTATTATAATTAAGTCTATGATTTGATATTTGATAGAGCAGTCTGACTGAGCGGTGGTAGGCACCAGCAGGCTCGTAAGCATTCATTCAAACAGCACTTTCATGCGTTTTGCCAGCAGCCCTTCGCAATTCTTCAAGCATAGGCTTGAAGTCATAAACAGCTCAATCAACTCCCAAGATTAGGCTGGTGTAACCGATGTGAAATGGCTAGCTAGTTAGCCGGGTGCGCGCTAATAGCGTTTCAAACGTCACTCACTCTGAGACTTAAAGTAGTTGTTCCCCTTGCTCTGCATGGTGCTTCGAGGGTGGCTGTTGTCGATGTGTTCCTGGTTTGAGCCCAGGTAGGAGCGAGGAGAGGGACGGAAGCTATACTGTTACACTGGCAATACTAAAGGGCCTATAAGA